>NW_020312761.1:0-162291 GCF_002999335.1 Cyclospora cayetanensis | reverse complement strand
ATATTTACAACCCTTTCTCTTTTTTTAACCACTTCACTCTCTTCCGGTTTCCTATGGTTACTTGCGTGTTGGTGTGTGCCTTTCTCGTTACTTTGTCTGCTTTCCTCTCTCTGTCTCTCTGTCTTCTTCTCTCCCTCTCTCTCTCTCTCTCTCTCTCTCTCTCTCTCTCTCTCTCTCTCTTTGTCTCTCTCTCTCTCTCTCTTTCTCTCTCTCTCTCTCTCTCTCTCTCTCTCTCTCTGTCTCTCTCTCTCTCTCTCTCTCTCTCTCTCTCTCTCTCTCTCTCTCTCTGTCTCTCTCTCTCTTTGTCTCTCTCTCTCTCTCATGCGCGTCTTTTTAATCATGGATCGTGCATATCACAACGAGCCGCTACCCCTTGTCTCAAGCGTTTCCGTGTGGCCTCTTGATTTGCACGTTCAGACCTCGTATTCTGCAGTGTTTCGACATTTAGGAAATCCATCTGTGCGCGGCGTAAAGGCCAGCAAGTGCGATCGTGCCCCCTGGAAAGATTTTTTCTTCAGGAGAGCGCCTTGCGCGACTCCTTCCTCGTCGAACTTTTGCGTCCTTATGGCACTCACTCCAAACATAAAGGCCAAGGGTCCCTGCTCTCGCTGACGCTGCATTTATTTTGTGCCTCTCTATGTGCGTGGCTAAAAGTCGATCCTCAGGGTGTTCGGAGCGCTCCCGCAAAAGTTTCGTTTTTTCCCCATAAACGCGTGTGTGTGTGCTAGATGGCAGCAGCCGCTGTAAATAGGCTGAAAAAAGCAACGCCGATGCCAAACAGATTGGAGGAGGAGGCACAGTTTTCTGCCAACAGGGGACAGGGGCCCCCCCCCCTCCCTGCGTAGCGTGGGAGGGGGGGCCCCTATCGCCCATGTCCGCTAGCAGGGGGGCCCCCTCCCTGTTCGCGGAACCCTCTGGCGAGATTTATTTTTGTCTTCAAGGAGGGCAAAGATATGTTTTTTCGCGTGTAGAGACAGCAGATTCTGCTTCTCCTCTCGAAGAAACGGCGAAGCGCCTTCCCCCCTTTGCACCCACGCGCACTACGGAGGGTTTCTGTTTGCGCGGCTTCCCTCTTCGTACTTTTTTGTCTCTTGAGGGGCCTCTCCGCGGAGAGCTCCCGTGTGCTTTTTCGCATTCGAATTGCAGTGTCTTTCGTGTGTAAGCATAGGTCTCTAGGCTTCTCAGGCGGCGGGGGGAAGGAGCGAGCGACCACGCTCGGCTGCAGCGGCTGCGTGGCTGCGCTTGTGGAGGCCCCTTTCTATCCTGCGCAGCTGCCCGCTTGCTTCTGCACTGCCTGTCTGCTGTCTAGACACCCCTCTGCAGCGAAGAGCTGCTCTCCTTTCGGAGGAAGAGATGGGGAGGCCTCTGGCTGGCACACAGCTGCCCTCCGCCGTCTGTGCAGGCAAGCGTGGCTTTGCAGCTTGCGATCTTGAAAATGCGTGACAGATTCGAGGAGCTGCGCACATTAGCTGTGCAGTTACACCCAGAGGCAGCTGCCCTGATGCATCGGGGAGAAGCTGCTGGGAGCGCCAGTGCTGCAGGAGGGGGGGGGAGGGGGAGAGGAGGCTCCCCCCTCCTTGCCGGCGACGCTCACGCTCTCCTTTCTGCTGATCTGGAGGCTGGAAGACATCCCGATCGCTTGCTGGCAAATTTCGCCGTCGAAGAGGCTAAGGGGCCCCCTGATGAGGAAGCGTTTCTGAGCGGCTACTTCCGCAAGGTGGCAGTCCTCACAGCAGCCTTGGCAGAGATCGGAGAAAACGTAGAAAAGATGCAGGAGCTAAAAAGAAGGGTTGTCGAAGCCACGAACTCCGAAGAAGAAAAAGGTAGCCGATGAGGAGTCTCAGGAAAAGACCACTTGTGCATGTGTGTATTTGTGTGTATGTGTATGTATGTGTGTATTTGTGTGTATTTGTGTGTATTTGTGCATATGTGTATGCATGTGTGTATGTGTGTGTATTTGTGTATGTGTATGTATGTGTGTATGTGTGTGTATTTGTGTGTATTTGTGTGTATTTGTGTGTATGTGTATTTGTGTGTATGTGCATGTATGTGTGTATTTGTGTATGTGTATGTGTGTATGCGTGTGTCTGTGTATTTGTGTGTGTGTGTATGCGTGTATGTGCATGTATGTGTGTATTTGTGTATGCATGTATTTGTGTATTTGTGTGTATGCGTACAGTCGTATATCTGTATGTGTGTGTCTGTGTACTTGTGTATGTGTATTAGTGTGTATATGTGTGTATGTGTATTTGTGTATGTATTTGCATCTGTGTGTGTCTGTCTGTCTCTCTGTCTGTGTGGGTATGAAGGGGGGTAAGTGTTTCTTCACGCCGGTAGAAGCGATGCGTCTCCAAGTTGCGCATGCCTCACAGCATGGCAGCTTGTGTGCTCAGGCAATGCATGCGCAGCTTTTTCTTGCGAGCAGATGTCTCGCATGAGCTGCACAAGGTGTTGGACGGTACAACTCTGCTCATGCAGAAGACACAAAGGGCACTTGAGACGTTGCGAACGGAAAACAGGCGATTCGCAGAGGCGCAACGAGGCAGCTTGTCAAGTGTTTCTGAGCTGCGCATACGCCACAACCTCCAGCAGACACTTGCTGCGCAGCTGCAGCAACATCTGCAGCTGCTGCAAATGCGACAAGCAGAATACAGACTGCAGGTGAAGAAAAAAGTTCTCAGACAGATCAAACTCGGTATGCTCTACTCGTTCTCCCTTACTAGCCTCCACACTGACTGACGCCACGTTCTCCCTTGCGGAGAAAGGACATACATATACACATATTATGCAACCGTATGTGAATCTACATGTATGCACAAGCACATTTTATCGGCTACACGCATGTAGAGTTACTAACAAATAAACACGGACAAAAATATATATCTATATGTGCACATGTACACACATACATACACAAACACACATACACATACATACATAAACACATACACATACATACATAAGCACATATACATATACATACACATACACATACATACATAAACACATACACATACATACATAAGCACATATACATACACATACACAAATACACACACATACACACATACATACCCATACACACATACACATACATACATAAACACATACACATACATACATAAGCACATATATATATACATACATAAACACATACACATGCATACATAAGCACATATATATATACATACACATACACATACATACATAAACACACATACATACCCATACACACATACACACACACAAATACATACACATACACACATAAACACATACACACATACATACCCATACACACATACATACATACCCATACACCCATGCACACACACAAATACACACACAAATACACATACACACATACATACACCCATTCCTACAAATACAAACACATGTGTATATATATATATATATATATATACAAGTATAGAAGCGCATATGAACATGTATCCACCCCAATCCAAGCGCAGAACGCCCTATAAGTTCGCCTTGCTGCACGCCTTGCGCACTTCCCCCGTTGCAACTTGCACTGATTCGCGAAAAGCAGACGACTAGAGAAGTTTTCTTGTGCAGTTTTGGAGTGGGAAGTTTGCCAGCCGACAGCTGGTGCATCGTTGTGTCGATTTATTTTGCAGTGTATCCTGAGGCTGTGGATTCGGAGATCGAGGGGTTAGTGGACTCCGGGGAGCTGACGGCTGTTACTGCCATCAAGATGCGGATATCGGGAGTGTGTGTGCAGCATTTTTTCTCCTTTTTTCCTCTAATTTGCTTGCACACACACCCCTTCTCTTTGCAGAGTCTCGCGGGACGGTAGTGGTGAAGCGGTGGGAATGTCTGCTAGCCGCTTCTGGCGCGTCGGCCTGTAAGAGTATTCCTCTCTCACGCTGACAGCTGCCTTCCTCTCTCCCCGTGTGCGTGCGTGTTTGGGTATGTGGCTGCACGTGTTGCTCTGGTGCATGCGTTGCAGAGCAACCAAGCCTTGCGCAATGCCACCGCAGACTTGCAGTTCAAGTATCGGGATATTCGCCGCTTAGAGCAAAGTCAGCAAACGTTGCGTAAAGGGCGGCGGCAGCAGCGTCAGTGCGTGCAAGGCAGCCGTGTAGCACCGTGCGTGTGCCTTGCCGCCGTAGGCAGTCATGCAGAGGGGATTGGTTTTAGATCAAGAGGCTCGCTCAGCGGCTGTATTCGCCCTTACAGGAGGCAGACAGAGGGAGACGGGCAGTTTTCGTGCAGCCTCGCGAATGTAGGGGAAGGGTGTGTGTCTGTCTCTGTGTGTGTGTGTGTGTATACACACAGGCGTTACTGAGCTGCATCAAATGTTTGTTGAGCTGTCTTTTCTCGTGGAAGCGCAGGGGGATATGGTGGAGCATATCCAGTATTCCGTAGCTCAGGCCAAGGAATATACAGGTTCGCTGCATGCAGCAGCATGGTCTGCGCCGCCCGAGTAGATCCTTCGTTAGAGTCTCTCTCGGGTGTCTGGGGAGGTAGGAGAGCGTTTCTCATGAGGCACGCTCTGCGGGGGTGTCTGGGCATTTTACTTGCTCGTGGCAGCAGCGTGCAATTCGACTTTGCCAGCCTTCTGTGCGTGCTCCCGCAGCAAAGGCAGAAAAGGAATTGTTGCAAGCGCGGCGAAATCAAAAGTCTGCTAAGGCGGTGAGCGTGGTCAAGACGCTTCTTGTTTACCCTAACCGTTCGAAGGGACGGACAATTTGAAGGGGGTTTAACATCGCATCCTCCTGAATGCTTGGTATAAATACCTGTTTGGAGGTGTACCTCTATGCGATGTGCAAGTGTAGGTACACGCACATACATGTATTTACATGCGTCTGTAGTTGTGTATTAAAATGTTTGCGTAAATATGTATGTACATGTGCTTCTTTGTGTGTACAAATGTGCATATATGTATACATGTGAATACATGTGTGTGTATGCTTGTATATATTATGCGTGTATGTGTGGGGTGTACACAAACGCGCACCTCGTGAGTGTATGCATGTCCGTGTATTACGGCTATTAAATATACATGTTTGTGTATGTTAGCCGAAAGTATGTTGCGCAATCTTCTACACACATAAAAATACAGTTCTCAATGGAGTTGTGTGTGTATGTGTGTGTATGCAGAGGATGTTTTGGATAACGGTTATTTTCATCGTCCTTGCAGCACTGGTGCTGGTTCCTGTGATTGTATCCCTCCTAAAATAGCGACCCTTTTAGATACGACGCAGGCAGGCACGAGTTGAGACATGCCAAACGGCCTCTACGTTTAGATGTGCTGCTTTTATGTCAGCGCCGGCTCCTTTCCTCGTTTCGACCACTCGGTGTGCAAAAAAGCCAGAGGCCTCCCGCGAACGCTCAAGGGTGCTGTGTACTAAGACGAACTGCCAAAATAGAGGCACACACAGATTTATTGCCTTTTGCTCCTGTTACTACGCGCATTCAAGAGGCGCTTCTTTGCAGAGCCATGTCCACCCTCTCTCGTTTCCCCCTTCCCCCCCCTCCCTCCATGCCAAAGTTGCACACAAATGCAAAACACGCCGCCCCGCGCGTGAGGAAGACTTGCACTCACAGCCAACACAGGGGGGAATGCCGCACAGCAACCACCCCCCGTGCAGTCGACGTCTTGCCTGCCTTCCCCTGCAGCAGCTGCGAAAGAAGGCTCTGCGAAGCGTGGCGAGACGCGGATAGCGGCTGAGAGGCGAATTCATACAAGCGACTCACAAATGCGCGTGCTCCAAACGCTGCAGAAACACAAGAAACACACAGAAAGCGATCTCTAGCGGAAGCGGAAGCAGCGCGCTAGAAAAATTCAAGCTCCCCGCTCCAGCCCTGCTCCTTCCCGCGATAGAAGACTGCATGCAGAATTTTTTTTCGAAAAAAAAACCACCACGTTGCAGCGTCAGGCTCACACAGGCCACTCGCAACAGCAGTCGCCAACACGCCTCTCCAACACTCTTGCCCTCTCTCTCTCCCCCACCCCGTGTTTGTTCCTCTTTCGACTCTTCCCACGATCTTCGCCGCAGCAGCACACAGACTTCAGCAGCGCCTCTCTAGCTAGCTAGCCAAAGAGAGACAGCGTCTCGCCTTACAGGAAAAAGGCCGAAGGGGCTGCTGCGTTCTCTGATCAAAGAGGAAGCCAAAGAGCAACTCCAATAAAAACGCTGCATACAGCGCCGCTGTCGGAGACGGTCCTGCTGCTGCTGCTTCCCTCTGCCGCAACTCACTGCTGCTGTCATGACACCGCCGCTTGCCGTCCGTCACTGCTGCTGCTCCTGCTGCGAGTTCATAGGCAGCAGTCTTCCGTCGCTTTTGAGTGTCACGATTCTGAAACGCCATGGCCAGAGCACCCATGGGGGTCGAATTCACCCCCTCTTCTTCTTCTCCTGTTTTGCTGCTGCTGAGACGGCGACGATCAGCAGCAAAGCGGCAGTCGCTGGCAGCACTGCTGCTCTCCTGGAGAGTAGCAGCGCTGCTGTTGCAAGTACCGAGCAGCGCAAGTTGACTGGCATCCCCTTCAGACAGCGTTTCGGTAGAGCCCTCTGCCGCGTCTGCATGCGCTCGCTTGCGACGTAGACGTCGACCACTGGCCCTTTGCTGCAAACTCGCAGCAGCGGCAAACTTCTTGCGAGCATCTCCCCCCTCCCAGCCTCGATCTCCTCGCCGAAAGGCTTCCCAAGCAGGCATGATAGCCAAGGCTCCCCGCGACGTCAAACTGCCAGCCGTCTGCACCTGCCGAAGCCACCGACGCAGCATCAAAGTCTCCGCTGCGCACCACTCACTGAACATTATGTCCAAAGCAACGAGATCCGCATGCGTCACAATCTTGAAGAACCTAAAAACAGTCCACACAACGCCTTAGACACACAGCAGCACTGCTCTGCCACGCTGCCACTCCCCCCACACAGCCCTCCTACGCAAAGGCTAAAGACAGGCCAAACACGCCACCCCCTTCAATACAAGCATACACATGCATACACATACACGTAATAAACATACACATAATACAAATAAACATACACATAATACACATACACATACATACACATAATACACATACACATACATACACATAATACAAATAAACATACACATAATACACATACACATACATACACATACACAAACATACACATAATAAACATACACATAATACACATACATACACATACATACACATACACATGCACATACACGTAATACACATACACATGCACATACACATAATACACATACACAAACATACACATGATACACATACATACACATACATACACATACACATGCACATACACGTAATACACATACACATGCACATACACATAATACACATACACATGCACATACACAAACATACACATACACAAACATACACATACACAAACATACACATAATACACATACACATACACATAATACACATACACATACATGCACATACACATACATGCACATATATGTAGAGCGGCCTTCCAAACGAGAGGACAGGTCGCAGTTGTGGCGTTGCATCTATACACATATATATACATATATATACATGTTCATGTTTGTATTTGAATGCACTTACCTCTTGACGATTCTCTGAGCCGTTGCACACGCGCAGAAGAAATCCTCCAGCCGCAGACCTCCCGAATGTGCAGCGCACAGTCGCAGCCTCTGCCGTTGCTGCTGCTGCTGCTCGTCTGCTGCTTCGGCGATATCGCGATGCAGCAGCAGGAGCAGCGGAGTCAGTACGGCAGCAAAGCAGCTGGAGAGGAGAGACATAAGACTGCTGCAGGGATAGGGCCGAATCTCCGTGAAATCGCAGACAAGAGGCGCAGCGCCCACAGGAGGCGAGTGAGCAGCGGCAGTGTCGCGTGGAGCGGGCGCGTACCTCGCCGCGCTGCTGCCTTCGGGAGCTTCCGAAGCAGGCGAGAAGAAAGCAGCAGCGGCTGCTGCTGAGGCAGCGGGCTGCAGAGAAATGAGCTGCAGCCTACTAGGTCCGAGAGCTTGCACGAAGATGCGATTTTCGCGGAGGGAGAAGGCAACAGCAGCTGCGCCCACCGCAGTGTGCTGCTGCACGGCGGCAAGAAAGAGGGAAGCAACGCCTTCAGGCAAGGCTTCTCTCTCCAGAGGCGCTTTCTGCCCGCTTGTTTCTGCAGGGTGCCGGCTGGGAAACCGCGCAGTGTCGGCAGTGGTGGAAAGCGGCGCACCTGCGAGTTGCACTTCGTTTCGCGTTGCATCGTCGCCACCGTCCTTCATTATTTCTGCAGCCTTGAGAGCCGCCACGGCTAGCAGATCCTGCGCTGCAGCATCCGCCGCCCTATATGTGACTCCAGAGGCAGAGGCTGCTGTACAGACAGCTGATGCTGCTGTCTCTGCTGCTGCTGTCTCTGCTGCTGCTGCAATGTGTTGCCTCATGAAGACCGGACCGCAGTTTTCGCTCCAAGTTCTCTGGAGTCTCTGCAGCAACTGTGTCTTGATGCGACGTGCTGCAGCATGATGCCTGTCTTGCAAGCTCAAGAGGAGCTTTCTATCAGCAAATAAGCCGCCGAGACACCACGCAGCTGCTGTCACTGCTGCGCTCGGAAGGAGAGGGGGATTGCCGTCTCCGCTGCTGCTGCTGCTGCTGCTACTGCTGCTGCTACGGCCCCGTTTCAGGTGTCTCTGCAGCAGCAGTTCGTCGGCACGGAGTCGGCGTACAATGATGAGTGCCTCACGCCGATGCAGGAGAGACTCTCGGCAGTCCTTACACAGCAGCACAGCTGCACGAGGCACTGCCGCACATGCTGCTGTCTCCAGTGCTTGCTGTGGCAGTCCTTTTCCAGCGGCTGTTCTTTCTCCCGCTTCTCCATCTGATGCTGCGGCAACCCCCTCGCTTGCTGACGCATGCGTAGCGTCCACCGCTGCCGAGGCTGCATCTGCGGCTGCATCTGCGGCTGCATCTGCTGCACAGGTGCTCCTCAGATCCTTGCCGCAGCGATCACAGTACCGACTATGGATGCATCCCCAAAAGACTTGCCGCCACGCTGCTGCTGCTGCTGCTGCTGCTGCTGCTGCTGCTGCTGCTGCTGCTGCTGCTGCCCCTCCACTTGCTTCTCTGGGAGTCGAACTGTCAGGCTGCTGCCCTGCTGCTGCTGCTGCTGCTGCTGCCTGCTGCTGCTGTTGTTGCCGCTTCTGTGCAGCTGCAAAGCGGCGAAAGGCCTTAGCGGCAGGGAGACGTCTCAAACAAAGCTCCCTATACGCCACGGCAGCGAGAGTCGCCTCGACAGCGGCTGCCGCTGGAACCTGCGCTGCAAGGCGTGCTGGGGGTGGGGTTGGTGTGGTGTCTCTCCAGCCAGCAGGTTGCTCAGGAGCGGCGTGAGGCGAGCGGGGGGGCCCCACAGCAACGAGGAGGCTGCGGATATCCGCCGACGAAGGCAGCAGCATCAAAATTGGGGTAGCCAGAGAGGGGCTCAGCAGCAGCCGTTGCAGACGACTCGCTGAGGCTGTTGCTGCTGTTTGTGGCTGCGGGGAGCCATCAGGGAGTACGATCTCACACTCATCCGTGTCGCTGTCGCTGAGGGTCGCCTCTTCAGAGCTGCTGCTGTTTCCGCAGTCTCTGTCGCTTGAAGCTACGTTGCTGCCGCTGCTGTCAGAACTGCTGACGCTGCAGCAGCTCACATCGCCTACCGCCTCCTGCTCCTGCCGCGTCTGTCGCAGCCGCGAACTGTGGCATGCGGGGGCCCCTACGCCAATTCCGACAATTTCGACGTCTGAGCCGCTGCTCGGACTGCCGCTGCCGTTCCGGCTGTCTGTACAGCCCGTGCGGCAGCGGCTGGGGGGGGGAGGCCCCCCTGAGACGCTCATGCAGAGGAATTAGAGGAGCGCGGCATCTCCTTGCTCACGGGTTTACAGTGCTACCAATAATGCCTTAACTCAAAGCAATCTCATGCGCAACATTCAACTATCCGAATACCCTACGCGGGGCCCTGCTGCAGGGCCCCCTCTACTCACCATAGACGGAAATCTGTACTCTAAACGTTACACCGTGGGAGGAACTCGGTTCAACTAGGCTCAAACGCGCGTAGGGCTTTTTATTGCTCTAAAGAAGCACTTTGTGCCACTATAAACACCATCCCGCCAAGGGGGTCGGGTCTTTTTCACGTGGTTCGCAGGTCAGAGGGGTCGCGTGTTTTCTGCACACCGAACCTATGGCAGCGCCCGATTCTGCCACTCGTGAAAGCAGAGCACTGCTGGAATTCAGGATTGTAGAGGCGTCGAGCTAACTGTGCAAAGCTGCCCAAAGCGGGCATGTTCTGTTCGTCCTGCCCTTTCACGCGGCGCTGAGCGGACCACGATGCATCATGAACGTGGCATGCGTTGCACACCGCCGCTCCCGTGGAAAGCGGAGAATTCGAGGGGGATTAAGAGGCTGCCAACGAGCGCAAGTATTTGGCAGCAAAACGGTAGAAGCATTAGGGAGATTACGCACGCATGCGGCCCCTTACAGCCATGCCGGTGCATCCAGCTGCAGCAGCACATCTCCCGCACACGGCAAGCCAGGCCAAGAGCAGCAGCTGCTGCTGCTCTTGGCGTTGCTCTACGCTTCTTGCAAGTATTTGTGTTTTATTTGTCCATTGAGTTAATCCATATATTGCCACCCCTCTTTATCTTTTATTTCCTCTGCAAAATGGGAGAAGAGGCAGATACGCAAGCCTGGGATGCAGCCGTCAAGGAGTACCTGGTGGACACTGGGAAAATTGCCGCCGGCGGCGTTGCTAGCGTAAGTGTTTTCCAGTAGTGGATGCGGCGCACGACTCTTTGATCTTTCTTTACTTTCACAAGGATGTGCACTCCTACGCGATTTGGAGAACCCGAGTGTATGCCAACTGCGTGGTTACAGCAGATGGCGCCGGTCGGGGGTCCTGCCGCGCTTTCGCGCTGTACCCGCAGGTTCCTCCTTTGTTTGGTGTTCAAATGACGCATGAAGCATTTCATGACGCGATTTGTCGTCTCATTTCTATTTTCCGAGGGTATGGCGCCGCGCGTTCAATATCTTCGTCATGTTAGCCTTCCGGCTGCGCACTGCAGGTTTTTCTGTCGAGAACAGTGCTTCATGCATCTTGCTACTCACTGCTTGTTTGCGAGTACACTTTTGCCTATTCTTTCACGGCTCCCTCGATAACTTTATGAAGGGGGGCAATGCAATTTCCTGCACACGTGTTCTAGCCGCTCGGCGTTGCATGTTCCACTTGTTCTACGGCGTTTCAATATTCATGAGCAACTTGGGGCACGTCTCTGTTTGGTAGCATCGGCGAGGTACAGGAAGTTGTATTGAGTGCCAATGTTATCGCTATTTAATGTGTAGTGGGGCGTGCCGCTCGGTTTCATATCAAAGGCCTGAGTTTCAGTATCGAAGATCGTGTGATTTCCTTTGACTTGTGCGGAGGAAGCAGCGGAATACTGGATGTAGAGGGCAGTGCTTTGTGTGTGTATGTGCGTTTTCAGATTGCTGATGGGTGCCGGATGTTCGGTGCCGCCATTGACAATGGCGACCCCTGGACGCAGTTGGTGAAGAGCGGCTATCAGATCGACGTTCTTCAAGAGGACGGGTCCACCACGACGTGCGATTGCGACGAGGCGGAAACTATGCGACAGGCGATTGTTGATGGACGCGCACCCAATGGGGTGTACATTGGGGGCGTCTGCTACAAGTTGGCGGATGTGGTGAGTTGAAATTATGGCAGCAACACAGCACAGGCGGTCTTCTTTCTACCTGGGGAAGGGCACGTATCATTAGTACATCTGCACGGACTTTCGCTCTGGAAAAAGTGCTTTCAGAAGACTAAGTCCAAGCCGCTGCTTGATCTGGATCGAGTTGTGAACGCGTTGTGCGTAGAGTAGTAGGGTCTTTAACGTGTTTGAATTTTTTTGCAGAAACGCGAGTTCACCTACAACGATCAGAACTACGACATCGCGATCCTCGGAAAGCAGAAGGGCGGTGGCTTCCTGATCAAGACTCCCAATGACAGCGTTGCCATTGCTCTCTATGATGAGGAGAAGGGGCAGAACAAGGTCGAGGCGTTGAACACAACGCTCGCTTTTGCCGAGTATCTATTCCAGGGCGGCTACTAGGCGTCTCAGCCATGGGAGTTTGTTTATTTGTCATTTAGAGAGCACGACACAGCGATCACTCTCTATCCACTTGGCAACCGCAGTTGGCGTCGTGTAGGGAGGCCCTACTATACACCACTCGAGGCACGGCAGCGGGGGGCAGAGAAGAACAAACAGTATTATCTTTTAATGATAATGCATGATCTTGTGTTTTTTCGTCCCTGACACCCGAAATGAGCGTTACATTGAAAGTTAGGCTTTGGTTTGATCAACAGGGCGTGCGCGATTTTGTACGTCATCGTGTAGGCGCCGCAAACGGTGCAGCCACCAGGTGTACATACATACAGGGGGTGGGTTACGCTTCGCGTGCACATTGTGCTGTCTTGCGTAGGGTTCAACAAGAATTAGTTTCTATACGTGCTGCTCGCCGTAGCCATAGTAGATACAGATACGCATCCATTTTAATCATTAAAAATCCACGAAAAAATCGTGGTCATACCGTAGAGAGGCACGGGGACGGGGTGGCGGAAAGAAAGCTGCATCTTATTCGGCAGCGCCCCCCCCTTCGTCATCCGCACTGCTTTTGGGCGGATATGATTTCGAGCACGCATCCATCGAGCTGCTGCTGGAGTAGCGAGCGAGAGTGTCAGGAAGGGTGCAACCGGTGCCTGTGTTGTCGAGCTTTATCTCATCACCTAGTCCTCATTCGGTAACCTGGTCCGTGAAGTGCAGTATTCCTCCTCCTCCGCGGTCCTACTAATATGTCGCATGTGATGGGGGGCGCTGCTGCTGCTGCTAAGAGGGGGCGTTGCGGGGACGTTCCCGCCATGAGGTGTCGGGGGAGGTATCTCTATGCTTGCCAACCCTAGACAAGGCCGCTTTTTTCCCCCGTTTACTGTGGAGGGGCTGCCGTAGGCGGCGAGTGCTGCGGGTGTTGTTGAGGCCGTGCCTGGAGGCACAAATTTCTGCACTTATTTGTATTGCAGGAAACGCAGTGCGATCGCACTGTGCACAGAATTCGTGAGGGAGCAGGCAGCAACCAGTGTAGCAGGGCACGCCGCCGCTTATTGCGAGCTATAGTCTATCTATAAGGAGACGTTTGTAGATAGAAGGCTGAGGAGGCGCCCTAGAGGGGCCTCTTATTAGCATCCAACGTCAACGTCTGTGTTCTGTAGACATGACATCAGCCCTCCCCCCCTTCCCTCGCGTTACTAAAGCGGCAGCTCGTGCGTCCTTGCTGCTGCTGCAGGTGCTCGAGAAAAGTGACTGCAGGAAGATGTGGAGCGGCGCTGCTCGGCATTGCCCGTGAACAAAAGATCCTGGAACGACCCTGAAGAACTTAGAGAGGACGCTCCTCCCCAGAGGGCTGCAGGATTTCCCTGAGGAAACGAATGCTGGCCGTCTGCTGCTTCGCCGTGCTGCCTTTGCATGCGGGGTGGAGCGCACTGTCGATCTCGCTTGACAGAAACCGAACATGTTGGTATGCCCTCAGTTTCTGCACAATGGAAACACCCCGCCGAAACAATGGGAAACAGATAATGGGCGTGCCCGCTAGAACAGGGCTCACTCAACAAGCCGCAGCAGCAGCAGCACATGCCTTCTGCACTCCCAAATACACGCGATACACGTTCGTGCATCTGCAGCAGTCGGACGGCTACAGAGAGGCACGAGCACAGGGAGCACACCGACAGCGGCCAGGAAGCAGGAGAAAGAGAAGAAGAAGCAGCAGGAGAAAGAGAAGCGAGAAGAGGGCGGTGTTTTATATATATGTATATGTCTATATATATATATATATATAATCTCGAGCTGTGTGACAAATAGGTTGTTGGAAGTGGATTGTGAGGCAGCGAGGCGTTGGATGGACCTGATTCTGATGTGACGAAGATTTCTTCTTCCTGAGGGCTCTCCCTCGTCTTGTCTGTAGCCTCTTCCCTCTGTGAAAGGAGAAGAGACAGTGCGTGTGGAGGGGGGGTGGGGGGGGGTGGTGATGGCTGCGCCGATCTGCGCGAGTGGTTGGTCTCGTTGCACAAGGACTGCCGCTGCTCTTGCCTCCGAGCTGCTGCGGGGGTGGGCGTCGTCTCCGAAGTCTTGCGTCTGCGTTGAGTGTGCAGACGTGGCGGCAGAGGCTTTGCTTGCGAAAGACTGCTGTTTCCCCCGTTTCTCAAAGCGTGATGTGCAAAGGGGGGGGTGGTTGCGCTCTCCCCGAAGCAGATACTGAATCTTGGCTTGTAGTTCAGCTTCTCATGAAACTCCCTTGGCGTCGAATTCTGAGGGCATCGTTTCTCTGGAGGCACATACTCGCCTTCGGGGCTGAAAGGCAGCATGCAGCGCCACAGCGGCAAATACGGGGGAGTCGAAGTGTCAGCGCGAGCTTCTCCGTCAGCGGCAGCGGGAAGAGGATGCATGCACGAGGCGGGGAATTCCAGAAACGTCATCACCACGGCAATGCATGCGTGTGGGCGCTCCGCAAGCAGCAAGTGGTGACAACTTGGAAACACAATGGCAGCGTGATTCGGAAGAAGTGAACAAAGCTGCTTGCAACATTGAACGTCTACCACGGGATCCTCTCCCCCCCAAAGCACTAAGCAGGGTGTTTGCTGAGCACCTAGCTGCAGCATCATCACGCAACAACAACGGCAAACACGCAAAAAGCAAAGACATTGCTAGCGAGCTAGTGCGGCAGCAGCACCACCACCTCTACACAAGAACAACAACTGCAAAAAAGCGCAAAAAAACAAGGGCATTGCTAGCTAGCTAGCGGTAGCACCACCTCTACACAAGAACAACAACGGCAAATAAGCAAAAAAGACAAAGACATTGCTTAGTAGCTGCAGCACCACCTCTACACAAGAACAACAACGGCAAATAAGCAAAAAAGACAAGGATATTGCTTAGTAGCTGCAGCACCACCTCTACACAAGAACAACAACTGCAAACAAGCAAAAAAACAAGGGCATTGCTAGCTAGCTAGCGGTAGCACCACCTCTACACAAGAACAACAACTGCAAAAAAGCGCAAAAAAACAAGGGTATTGCTAGCTAGCTAGCGGTAGCACCACCTCTACACAAGAACAACAACTGCAAACAAGCGCAAAAAAACAAGGGCATTGCTAGCTAGCAGGAGGCACTGCGCCGTAAAAAAGGGAGGTTTCTTCTGGCTGCCAGCCGCGAGAAGGAAGGGAGGAAGGAACGAGCATCTCTGCGGTTGGCGCACAGCCACACGCCTCTGTCAAGAAAACAAAAGGTGTACCCCCCCATACAGACAAGAACATCGCAGAAGGCAAGCAACCATGCATGCATGCATGCATGCAAGCTGAGCCAGCATACATCCAGGCTTGCCCAAGCGGAGAGAGAGAGAGAGAGAGAGAGAGAGAGAGAGAGAGAGAGAGAGAGACAGTCTGAGCTTACGAAGAGTCCTCCTGTGAGGCAGCACAGCGGGGGGAAGATCAGCAGCAGCAGATCGCATTGCGTCACTACACCTGTTCATATATACTTCGACCGTTCCACATCGGCACATGCGTGACGCAGCCGACGAACGTTGAAATGCTGCCTTTCTTTGCAAAAATTTGCCATGTGAGGCGCTTCCACAGAAGAATGCCAGGGTTGTTGGCGACGCTATTCCGAGAAGCTGTCTCCCTGGCGTGCGATCCTTCCGTGCCTGTGGAAAATTGCGATTCTCGAGCTGCAGCAGCGCTGACAGACTGCGCTTTTGCGGCAGATCGACTTTCTGCGGTGCTGCTGTTGACTGCGTGTTGACGGCGAGTGCTGCGGCTGTTTGTTTGCGCCTGCTGCTGCGTCTCCGCTGCGTTCACTCCGAGAGTGGCGTTCCCCCTCGAAGAGCTTTGAGGATCTTCGTCAGCGCAAGGTCGCCTACTTCTCTCTGAACCCTCCAGCTCGTATCGCTGCATGCATGCAGATCCATACACACAGGCACAGGTAACAGCACGCGCAGCGCATGCAAGTGCTGTTCCCCCAAGACTTGCTCGGCTCCCCTAAAGGGATGGCAAAAGGAAGCAGCGGTAACGCCGTTATAGCCGTCAGGATCGACGATAGAGTGCAGCATGGTGATGCATACATGCAGAGACACACAGAGACAGAGAGAGAAAAAGGGAGATATATATATATGAAGAGATAACGAGAGAGATAAAAAGAGATAAAGAGAGAGAGATAGAGAGAGAAAGATATATGAAGAGATAACGAGAGAGATAAAAAGAGATAAAGAGAGAGAGATAAAGATCGGTAGTAGCAGTGCTGCGGCTTGCCCCCCCGTGAAGAGAAAGCAGTTGGAGAGGAGAAAGAGCACTATGAAAGCGAGGGAGGTTTGTGTCTGGTTGCTAAAGCAATTCTCTCGTTCGCGGCTGATCCGCATGTACGCAGATGAGCAGATGCAAGCCCAGGCACTAAGACGCTGCATGCGAAAAAGCCTCTCTCATAGGTATGCCTGCGCTTCACGAATACTCCTGCAGACGCGCTAGTGAGCAGCTACTTAGGCCTCGGTGTATGCGAAGACAGCGGCGGGAGAATGTGACTCCATCACCTACCTTTAAAAACGCCTCTCTTTCAAAGCAGCAGCGGCAGAGGCAACAGGGAAAACACAAGTACAGGGGGGTGCAGCACCAACCACAGTGCTGCAGAAGAGACACGGGGAAGGGCTTTTTAGGGAGAAGACCAGCGGCAGAAATCAACGCAATCGACGTCACCAACGAAGGATACATGCAGGCGTAGCGTGCCGCAATTATCCCTCCTGCAAGCGCATGCAGACGTCTCAGAGACAGCCGCGCTGTCTTTGTACAGCAAGCACTCAATCGGTCCTAGAGGAAGCAGCAGCAGCAGCAGCTGCTGCTGCTGTTGCTGCCCCCGGAATCGCCAGAAAAGCAGTACCAGAAAGTCAACAAGCTGCGCCTCGCGCGCACGCATGTGGCAGCAACGCGTGCAAAAAGCCTCTTGCTTCCCCCCGCCGACAGCCGCGAAAACTGCGAGCATCCCCTCATGCTCCCCCGTTTTGCTTGCCCATGGAAAATCCAACGAGTGACAGCGGCGTGTCGCTCAAGTTCAGATGCTCGAGGAGTTCGCGGCTCTGCGCAACGAAGAAATCTGCGGAAAAACGCTTCTTGAAAAAGCTGTACTGAGGGGCTGCAGAGAGACCATGGCCGTACAGATCTGCACGCAGGAGAACAACCCCGAAAAAAATCGAAGCCGCCTTGCAATTCCGCATCTTTCCCACCTCGGAAGCTGCTCCGCAAGTTCTCCCTTTCTTTCTCTCATGAAAAGTGCCCCTCAATTGTCACTGCTTCGAGGCAAGCCACTCAGCAAGCGAGGGCAGTTTTGCAGTGGCACTCGCAACGAGGGCATGCTAAGCCCTCATGACAGCCACCACAGTTGCGGCAACACACCGAAAGTGATCACTCGAAATCCAAAACTGGCAAGAACGTTCTGTAGGTCTTGGAAGGTTTGCATGGATCCGTTAAGCCCATGAAAAGTCAACACCTGAGACGCATCGCGTTGCACTGCAC
The DNA here is from genome assembly GCF_002999335.1 of Cyclospora cayetanensis. Classification (NCBI taxonomy): domain Eukaryota; phylum Apicomplexa; class Conoidasida; order Eucoccidiorida; family Eimeriidae; genus Cyclospora; species Cyclospora cayetanensis. Next base: position 144,707 of record NW_020312761.1, on the reverse strand, counting down.
GCAGGGCGCTTGTTAGAGGGGCGAAAAGGGAAACCTTCGCAGCTAAGAGAGCAAAAGAAGATCCCCTTTGGAGGTGCCACTGAGGATTCATGGCAAGCGACTGCTACGCATGGTGCTGGTGGTAGTTCCCTCCCCCCTCCCCCGTCACACGCCTACACCTACACGTACACAAACATGCACACAAACGCGGCTAGACGGCCCTCGCAATGTGTGTCAAGGGTGAGATCCTGTAGCTGGCTTTACCGTCTTGGTGTGTTGCATCCCCAAAACCTCGTAATTGATGATGCCGTATTTGCCTTTAAAGGTCTTGGCGTAGTCGCAAGGAGCACATACACCCTGGCGCCGAAGCCAGGCTGGTACTGGATAGTCTTCCTCCACGCTATGCACGCCTTTGTCTTTCGCCAGGATCTCCCTCAAGGAGAGGATGCGCTCATGCCGCGTGTCTGCTGCTGCTGCCTTGGCTTTGTAGCCTTTCGCAGTCAAGCGGCGGAAGGCTCCCCGCAGCAACCCCGATTTCTGCATTCCCGGATTCTGCTGGTGCTGCTGCTGCTGGCTGTGGCAGCCTGAAGGCGCACCTCCTTCCCGATACACCCGGGGGGGTGCCATGTGCAATCTCTTGGTGCTGGAGAGGCCTGCGCATCTGAAGCGCGAAAATTTCCCAGCCGCAGGCTTCTTGAAGCCACCTTCTGGCAGAAACGCGCGGCTTCTGAATCCGCTGCGAAAGAGGCTTCGAGATGCCTCTCGACGCCAGCACGGCACGAGAAGGAGCTTGCTGCCTGCCTACGCCCCTCCTTTAGAAACTCAGGATTTTGTTCGAGCCGATTCTCGGCCTCTTGGTTTCAGAAACCGCCGCGTCTTTTTCATGGGCGGTCACTCGCGCCGAGCTGATCATGAGACAAGCAGGCTTTAAGGCTGGAAGCACAGCATTGAACGTGCTGGGTGTACCTTACTTCTAAGGTCCAGAAGCGGGCCTTTTCAATGAACTCGTGGAGGCCATTCAAATATATTCAAGAAGAAAACGAAGAAAAGAACGGGTTCCCGTTTTCTGGTGAAGCTGTGCGCCTACGATTTAGGAAGTCGCACGCCTCTGCTGGACGGCGAACAGAAGGCGATGCAGCGCCCCCGTGCAATTCAAAATCCCTCTTTTCTTCATCAGCTTCCCTTGCCCACTCAAGCCTCAAATTCTTCCAAGTCAGAAACCCTAAAACCAAATATCTAAGCTCGGTTTCGCTCACCAACCCGAGCGCATGCATGTTCTGGTGTGACCAGCCAACTGCAAAGCTGCATATTCGACACGACCCCTGTTTTGTTCGGATACCGAGCGAACAACACCCCGCATGACTCAATGAAATTAATAGCAGGAAGGAAAGAGCAACAAACAACCGCACTTTAGCCCTGTGTCTTTGCCACTAGGCAGGAGCGTGCAACAACACTTACAGCCTCTGCCAGACAGACAGACACGCCATTCCTCCTTATCTGTAACATTCTTGACTTAGCCGTCCTCCCAACCTCCCCTCGGCGCTCTCTTTTGCGGCTTTAAGCCGCTGACGTTGCACCGTGTGCTTTCAAAGCTCATTCACCAACGTTCCCTCCTCCCCCTCCCCACTCCCCTCTGCCTTTTCCTCTGTGCTCTCTGCTCCCTAAGAAATAGCCGCTTTTAGCTAAAAGATGGGGAGTGCGTCCTCGTCTTCCGCGAAGAATGGAAAGAACATCGATGGCGCAGACAGCACCATCCCTGCCAGCCTCCTCCCTCCACTGAACTGGGAAGCCCTATCTTCGGATACAGTTTCGCGTTCACAAGTACTTCGACCATCAGCACTGGATTTGCATTACTACCCTCTAGACGGACGCCCTGAGCACGGTCAGTTCATAAACCACCTGCAATTAAAGATACATTATTACATATGGTATCCTCCGTGCAACAGCAGCAGACTCCGCAGCAGCTGTTGCTGCCACAAGACCAGCAGTAGCAGCAGCGGCATCCGTCCAGGGGAACGCTCCACCCCCATGTGAAAAGTGTGTGCAAGCGCGCTGGCGAGTCTCTCTTTGCCTCATGCGAAGACCAACAACAGCAGCAGAAACATGGCGAGCTGTGCGATCAGTGCAAAAGAGAAAGCGTGAAACAGAGCTGCGGCATCGTGGTGCTACTGCATGGCTATCAGTCGCATGCACGATTTTCCTGGCTTCGTCGGTGGGGAGCTCCACCCCCCGTAAAGAGAGACCCCAGAATTCATGGATATGTGTTGCATGAGGATTTGTCTCTCCTTCTTGCAGCAAACAAGGCGCAGGATACTGTGCCTGCGCTCGGGAGCTCTCTCGCTGCCACCACAGTCGCATCGGCAACAGCCGCACAGCCAGCAAGTGAAAAAGACGATTCTTTAGAGGCATGTGGCAGTTGCGCAGGCTGCTTGGGCGACCCTCAGTACAGAGGGAGCTTTGTGGAGCATTTGAATCGTCTAGGCTTCGTCGTGGCAGCGGCAGACTTGGAAAGCCAAGGTTTATCCGAGGGCTGGGGGGGTTGTAGGGGGGGTTTTCGAGAGGCGGAGGATCTGGCGTTGGATGCGATGCAGCTGCTCCACGTGCTGCGGCGGAGGATGCACGCTGTTCTTCAGGAGGATGAGGGGATATGTGGCAAGCCGAATGCGGAGGCAGGCGGGGAGCTAGGAGCTGAGGGCAAGACGCAGGAGGGGGGAACGGCAGAGGGCGAGAAGGCACTCGAGGCAGGGAATACTAGCACAGAGGATGCCATTTTAGGCAATACTGAGTTGCCGGTATTTCTAATAGGCTCTTCCTTGGGTGGTTGGACTGCTGCTCGGTGTGTAGAGCTGTTCAGAGATAGTGCAGCCATAAGGCGAGCGCTGCCCGCCGTTGCTTCTGCAGCAGCAGCGCGAGAAGGGGAGCAGCAGTCACCAGAGCCTCTGGAATGGGCAGCAGCTGCTCCTTGCTTGCGCATTCAAGGGTTGGTGCTGCTGTCTGCCATGTTTGATGTCGCCATGGCGAAGGCTGCCGCCATGTGGCGGTACACTCGCCCCTTCGTGCAGCAGCTGGCGGTATGGGCCCCTCACGTTCACATCAGCAAGGGAACCCACACGACAAAATTCAAGACTGAAACAGAGCACCGACAAAGGGATACTCTGTATATTCAAGAAGGGACAAGAGCGCGGACTGCCTGTGAAATCTTGCAGAAGGCGGAGGTGCCTGTACACCCGGATGAAACGGCTAAGATCAAGGAAAGTAGTTGTCGCGCCCTTTTGGTAGTTCACAACACCCTAGACGAGCAGTGTGGCATAGAGGGAGCTCTCACCTTTTTCAAAGGCGTGCAGCTTCAAGACAAGACGCTGCTTGCAATCAACGCGATACCCCCTGAGCGAGAGCCGGGAGAGGAGCAGCAACGCATGGTGCGCACAGAAACGGAGCAAGAGGGGGGCCAAGAAGGAGGGCTGCTCCAAGGAAAAGGCGATACGCAAGAGCATGACGGAATCGCCCGAGGGAGCCATTTCGAGCCGTTGCACTTCGACAAACGCGTTTCTCCCGAGCTTCAGAGAGAGCTGCAAGCCTGTGCCGACTGCTCGCTCAACGGATTGGATGTACACCACAGCATCGCCAGTGAAAGCGACGGCGATGTTGTGCTGGAAAAAATTGCACAATGGCTGCAACAGCGCGCCATCGGAGCAGCTAACTCGGCCGCTAGTTAGAGGAAATCTACAGCGTGTCGGGACGGCAGTCTGAAACGGAGTCAGACTCCTTCCTGCACGACGTGCGGGTGCCATAGGCAGCTGCGTAGAGATAGCTAAGCGCCGCGAACGGCGGCAGTGTTACTGATGTAGGAACTGTCTGGCTCGCTTTGACACTGCACGTCATTCCGTAAGGCAGAGGGCGGCCTGCTCCCCGCACAAGTGCTTTGCAGGAAGTAGGCGGTGTGAGGGCGAATGCAGCCGCAAATAGTTTCTTATTTCATGACCTTTTCCGAGCTTCCTTTTTAATCTCAGCAGTGATGCGGCATGGATTTCGTGTAGAGGGCGTTGTGCCTAACTTGATGCACACCCGCCTTGAGCGGATCCGTAGACAGCCCGCGTGTGCAGCGACCAGATGCATCTTCCCCATGAGCCGAGCTCTGAGAAATGCGTGTATCTGTTTGTGCATGCGGCACTTTTTGTGCCAAAAACTTTCCCTCATGTAGAAGCTGCGCAAAGGCACGGCGGTGCGTTCGCAGCCTATCGGGAGTCAAGAAAAGCGACAGCGCTGACAGGCAGGCAGCCTAGCTGCAAATTTACTGGTCCTTACGGTATTGCATGAGCTGCGTGCATGTACGTGTGTAGCTAGCGCGTTGCGCAGCCGGCGAGTTCTTTTGTAGATTGTGTCATGTCGAATATAGCCTACGGCAGCAGCGGCCCCTCTTGCTGCCCCCTACACTGCCCCAAAGTGCGTGACATCGCCCCTCCCTCGAGGAAACGTGAAGAAGGCTTTGGGAAGAAAATAATACAGCTCTCGGAGCCATGAATGTTCTGTTTGATGCTGTTTATCCCATCTAAGAAAGGGCAGGATAGCACAAATATATAGGCTGCTTGCTGCGCCGAGAAAGTTACACAGCTCCGTCCCCTTATGTTCATGAACCTCCGCAGCATCCCCGCCCTCTTCCCCCCATGTCTCGTCGTGATTGATGCTTCCGCTGCTGCACTGCTCTACTCCCCTTGCACACCTGCCAAGGCACCTCCCCAGTCTTTCGAAAAGCTCTCCCTTATCCTACGGGAAGCAGCTTCGCGCCATGGCCTACTCTTGAACGACTCTACAGAGAACCCCCCTGAGAGCTGCATGCAGTCATGCGGCTGCAGCCCCTTCTTCCGCCATAGGCTCCTCAGGCCCGTCATCCGTCTGCTGAGATTGCGACGCTCCCTGCTGGGGATGATGCGGCGTCTTTGAGGAAGTTGTTCCTTCAGACGGCACCCCCTCAACATCCATGATGTCTTCTTCCGTGGCAGGGGGAGGGGGAACCGGGCTTAAGGCTGCAGACGCAATACAAGTGCGTACTAGCAGTGCATGCAACACGGCGAAGGGACAAAAACTCGCGAAAAAAAACCTAAGCCTCCCTAATTTTCCTTCACAGGCTTCGTTTGCTGCCGCCTCCCGCATCACTAGCACACACTTCTAAGGCGTGTCAGATCCTAGCCGTGCCGAGTCACCGCCAAACAAGAAAAATTGCGCACTCTCTCTCTCCCCTACCCCCCCCATACCCCCAATGCTTCATGCATCCTTCATGCCCCAGGCAGCCGCCTTGGCCCCTGTCTTGCCCTCTAGTCCCCCCCGTTTTTCCCCATTCATTCTCCCCCGCTTTCCCTATAAGAAACCTCGTTCACTCCCTTTAAAATAGGCTCAGGAGGGGGTTAAAAGAAGGCGCAGAAATCGTAAACGGGTCCCCTTGTGCTTGTGCACACAACACAGCTGCGTGGGAGAAGCAACAGGCAGCAGCCACTGAGTCCTCACGTCTAGGCTTGGGCGTAGAAAGAATCTTTTTCGCAAGTGTCTCCAGGTCTGAACATCGCTGATCGATCTGCTCCGCAAGGATTGAAGGGTCCTTGAAGAGTGGAATGGCAGCCAGCTCTTCAAGCTGCATGCACATGAAGCCGGAGAACACGCTGCAAGTATCGCGAAAAAAAGGCACTCATGATGCAAAGTACATCGACGGTTCATGAATTTCGGATACAACATCCGACGCGCAAACACACAGAGAGACACACACAGAGAGACACACACAAACACACACACAAACACACACACAGACACACAAGCACCTGCATCCACAGACACCGTTTTGCAGGTCCAAAACCCCTGCTGCCCGTAATGCAAAGTAAGGCATTGGAAGTGATGTACAGAGTCTCGGGATGCCGCTCATGAATCTTACACACCACTCTGTTTAGCCACGCCTCGTCCGCCTCTGCTGCCTGCAACAGTTGCTGCATCTTCGGGAGCTCGATATGTGCGTAATCGGGAGACCCTCCTGTTGCAGCTTGCCGACTCTCCTGAAACACAAATACATTCCACAGTCCGCATTGCTCTAACTACACAGGCGTCAGCACGCTTCGCAGCGCCGGCAAGCGCAGTACAACTCACGCAGCAGACGTATCAAGTTGCACCAGCACCACCCTCACCCCCATACATCCACATATACACAGAGAGAGAGACTAGTCCCCGATACATACACATCCCCATACACGCATACACATACACATACACATCCCCATACACGCATACACATCCACATCCCCATACACGCATACACATCCACATCCCCATACACGCATACACATACACATGCACATCCCCATACACATACACATCCACATCCCCATACACGCATACACAACCACATCCACATCCCCATACACGCATACACATACACATGCACATCCCCATACACATACACATCCACATCCCCATACACGCATACACATACACATCCACATCCCCATACACGCATACACATGCACATCCACATCCCCATACACGCATACACATACACATCCACATCCCCATACACGCATACACATGCACATCCACATCCCCATACATGTACACATACACATACACATCCACATCCCCATACACGCATACACATCCACATACACCTCAAGCGTTGGGAGGCCCTGCGAATATTTTACCTGGATGGTTGCTCGCAGCTTGTTGACTGCGACTTGTCTCAGTTCGCTCTGTTGCCGCCTGTACTGTACAGGACCTGCAAGCTTTTTCAGCGCTTGATCATTCTCCCCGATGGCGCTCTTTGTGAGCTTCGGATCATCCTGATGGTCACCAACCCACATCTCGAGGTCCTCCAAAAGCTTGAGGAGGGCAGCCTTTTCCTCGCTCGACGCAAACACAGAAAGTGGACCACCCAGATCGTCGCGTACAGCATACACCTCCGTCTCGAGCTCGTTGAGCCGCGCCTGAATCTCCTTGAACCTGCGATCTTCATTTTCCATCTGCAGTTCCAGCTCCCGATACGTCTGCAGCTCCTTTTCCGTCAAGCGGCTGGCGCAAGGGATCCTGTGCACAGGCACCTCCGTCACTGTCTTGGCAGGAGGAGGTGCCTGAGGCGAGCCAGCGGCGGGGTCTGCGAGGGGGGGTTGTTGCTCAACCTCGGAGCTTTCTCCCCCTGCTGCTGCCCCTGCCGCTGAATCTCCCTGCTCAGCAGATGCGTCTGCCACATCCGCTTCCAGACTCTTCATGCAGGCACGCGGGAAACGCACGAGTCCGTTGTAATTCAAAGAGCAGAATACATGCACTTCGCGGGGGCCGCATCCCTCAGGCAGCTCCACGCGGCAACCCCCTGATGCAAAAACGTCGACAAACATGCAGAACACACACAGACGCATGAGAGCCAAAGGCTCAAAGTTATGCCTTTGTGACACAAGCTCTCCATGAGGAAGAGGAGCTCTCCGCGCCTCGCTACACTCATAAATCTAAGGCCTCATCTCAGTCAAATGAAAAAAAAATAAATGCAGACCTCAGTCCAAGGCGCATGTGTGCCCCTAAACCTCGGCGCGGCAGGAAAGCCGCAAGCAAACGCACACCACCATTGCGGTCACGTGCAAATGCATACATATACGTCATACGCATACACAACATCCATTATATATATATGTTACATTCATACGATACACATATTATAACATGCTGAATCAACATAATACACACATCCATCCAAAAAAACCTCCATATCCATTCAACATCACACTACACATCCATCCGAAAAAAACCTCCATATCCATTCAACATCACACTACACATCCATCCGAAAAACTAGCTGTACATCTATTCAAGAACACGATCCATATCCATTCAACACCACACTACACATCCATTCAACATCATAGGACACATCCATCCAAAAAAACTAGCTATACATCCCTTCAACACCACAGTACGCATCCATTCAACACGACAGTACACATCCCTTCAACACCACAGTACACATCCCTTCGACACGACAGTACACATCCCTTCGACACCACAGTACACATCCATTTTAACACCACAGTACACATCCCTTCAACACCACAGTACACATCCCTTCGACACCACAGTACACATCCATCCGAAAAACTAGCTGTACATCTATTCAAGAACACGATCCCCATCCGTATTTCGCACGCACCCAGATCAGCAGCCTTGCAGTCCCTGCCCAAATCCTTGTATGCGACGCGCAGATCGAAGGAGCCGCTCCTCAAAAAGGTGATTTTCCTCAAAGAATTCGTAGGCGTGCCCACTGGCAGCTCGATCTCGTGCGAGCCAACAGGGGGGAGGCTGTCAGAACAAGCAGTGCCGTCCGCTGGTTGGGGTTGGGTGCAGGAAGACACCGAGAGAGGGCCTTCTCCAGACCATGTGATAGACAAGGGATACCACAGCTTCTCGCTGAAGTCGAACTCCCTTACTTTGAAGTGCAGAGAAGCCATGGCCGCCTGAAAAAGGAACAGCGTCGGCACAAAACGGCACACGAAATGGAGAACACAGCTCTGCGAATTCGTGCAAGAACAGGCACCCCGAATGCCTGACGCGTCGGCTGTCTCGAGAGAGGCCTGCAGACTTTGCAGCGGTGGCAGTTCAAGACAGCAAATGCGGCGTTCGCTGTCTTGAATTGCTGCCCTGCAGCTGTGCACCCTAAAGCGGCAAATACAATGCACTTACATATGCACATATATATATATGTATATATATGTACATATTTCAAGCTCAAGAGCATCTCTCACTGCAATGAAAGAGAGTTGAACGTGAAAATTCAAAGACGAAACAAGCGACATACAAAACCATGTAGGGGCTTAGGCTGAGCGTGTGCTTTTATGACACGATTTAATTGTATTTTATTTATTTTGTTTTGTCCGGGTATTTTAAAGTGTTAATTCGTTTCTTTTGTATTTCTTCCGTGAATTTTCGCCGGAGACAAAACGTGGACCCAATTTAAGAGCAAAAACACCTTCCTAACGCTTGCCGCGCACCCCACCAAGGGAGAGTACGACGACCTGAGCAGCGATACACACCTGCAAGGCGCAGCCTCTCGCTACACATTCATCTCCAACCAGCGTCCTCGAAATGCCCTTTCCAAAAGCCTCGCTGATGCAGCGTTGAATCCAGGGAATGCGAGTGCAGCCGCCGATGGCCTCGACGTGTGCAATATCCGCGGAATCCACGCCTACAGAGCAGAAAGACACGAGCGCGCCTATGCGTGGAAGCGATAACGTGACGCCAGCAACGCGCATGCACGGCATGCAGCACACACATACTGTACGGACAAAAAAGCCCTAGTGCAATAAAAACCTGCACCTGTTGTGCCCAGTGAAAAAAACACCCTAGACATCCACAGGTACCAGAGTTTGAAACCATACAGCCACATGCAGACAGTATAGCACCACCGCTGTATCTATGCAAGTATTAAAAGCATAAATACACATGGGTGAAGAAGAGGCTCCAAAGAGCGAAGAAAGAATTCTACACGTTACCCTAACAAGCCGCGGCACACAGCACAAACAGAACCTCTTGATGGGAAAGACCAATGCACATATGTTCAAGAAATATACACATACATATATGCACGTATCCACATACATATATACATCTATCCACATACATACATATGTACCTACATACATACATATGTGCACACATACATATGTGCATACATACATATGTGCATACATACATACATCTATACACACGACCACAAGAGACGGTTATGTGCGGAGTTTCAAGGATTCAGAAGAGGTAAACCCGCAGCATGCACCACCCACCACTCAGAGTGATTGCCTGCTGAAGCAGCTTCAGGAGGAGTGGCTTGAAAGTGTCTTGACACAGCTCCTCGAAAAGCTTGCGAGTGATTGGACCCGACCAGTCTTTCTCGTCCATCAGGCATTCAACGGCAAAGGTAGTTTCGATATTTGCAGAAAGAATCTTCTTGGCTCGCTCTGCCTGATCCTCCAGCCTGCGAGACACGGGCGCAATTGCGCAGCATGCGTCAAACGCAGTACCCGAGACAACGATTAAAGGTGGGGGACGAACGAGCTAAAAAAAGAAATACGTCAGAGGAAACGCATGAACCACAGGATGCCCATGGACAGAGCGCGATGCGGTGTAATCGCCGTTTCGACACCTTCACAAGACACAGCACTTCTTCTCTTCTCTGCAATGTGCATTTTTAATGGTAATCCTAGAAGGCAAAAGGCCAACAGCTCTATCGACAAGAGCAACAGACCACTATCCAACCACATCCATATCCCATTACTATGAACTTCTCAAGTGCCCGATTCAAAACTTGGCACACAACAGAGCGCCCGTGTATGGCGAGAATCGTATTACACCTTCCCCCCACCGACCTCCTATTTATACCTTCCCCACCACTCATCTCTTACACTCATCTCTCATTAACACCTTCCCCACCATTCTTCTCCTACACTCATCTCTTATTTTCACCTCCCCCACCATTCTTCTCCTACACTCATCTCTCATTAACACCTCCCCCACCATTCTTCTCCTACACTCATCTCTCATTAACACCTTCCCTTCGTGCTCCCTCCCAACGTTCTCCACTTCAGACGCGTAACCTCAAAGTGCAAAAGGGGGCCCCTGGCAGCTTCCCGTGTGTCTACTCACTTGAGCTTCGCTTTGACGTTTGTCATAGGATTCATGCCATGCTTCTTTTCAAATGCTTTTGCAAAATGCTCTGCAATTAATAGATCCATGTCTCTTCCTCCCAAATCAGGATTCGAAACTTGAGCGAGAACCTCGGCTCCAGAGGAGGTGAAAGACGAAATACACACTGACGCCGTCGAATGACCAATTGACACAAACGCCACGATCGTCTTTGCATCCGAGAAGTGCTGGCGACGATAAAGGCCATAATCCAATGCAGCTGCAACAAAGAAAGAAGTGCCCCAAGCAGCAGCAACGCATGCCAGAAATGCTCATGAGCAGCACACCACCGCTTCGCCTTCTGTCGAGTCCCCCCCTCCCCGTAACGTACTTACACAAATGTTAACATACACACACACGCGCATGCATATATGAACATACATTCGCCCATACATGCATAACATATACATGTTTCCATGCATTCATACAAAATATATGCAGGTGTACACACATACATAGATTCACGTACGCATATATACATAGATCACATACATCTATACATGCATACATACATACACTCACACATACATATATACATACATACACTCACACATACATATATACATACACTCACACATACATATATACATACATACACTCACACATACATATATACATGCATACATACACTCACACATACATATATACATGCATACATACACTGACACATACATATATACATACACTCACATATACATATATACATACACTCACACATACGTATATACATGCATACATACACTCACACATACATATATACATGCATACATACACTCACACATACATATATACATACACTCACATATACATACATACATTCACTCACACATACATACATACATACACACATACATTCACGCATACACCTACTGGCCCTGGCTTGATAAGCGCCTCTTTTTCGAACCCGTGAACAGGGAGGCTTACTTGCAGTCATGTCACTAATAATCCGGAGGCAAGGAAGACCAGCAATTTGCGCAGCATCAAGGAGAGCCTCTCGATTCGCCTCTCGAAACCATGCAGGACAGGCAATTACAACCTCCCCTACAGGTCGCTGTGTGGAAACCTCCGCCACCTGTTTGAGTTTGGTTAAAAGGGCGGCGCAGACACGAGTGGCAGAGATGACTTCCTCGGCATCTCCCACCATTACCTGCGGCAGCAGCACACCACGAGCGCCCACCGACAACGCACTGCTAGGCTGTCCATACACCTACGTCCATACCTACATTCATACATACATATAAACATATACAGTTATGCATACAGCTACCGACGTACATGTCCTTCAACCAAAAGGAGGGCCAGCCAGACAGCACCCAGTACACCAACACTCAGCAACACCGAGTCAGTGATCGCACAGTTCAAAGGCGAAACACGAGGAAAAAGAGAGCTGAAAAGGGGCAACACCACCCCCAGAGCTGGGCACTTGGCTCGAATGCAGGCAGGTGCGGAAAGCCGCAGCTCTATGCACATCTGCATGCACGGTGTTTCCCCTTTCAAAAAAGATGAACGCCACTACATAGCGTCTTCGAGTGCGAGTCTTCCCGATGGGGTGCAAGGAAACCATGGGGAGGATAGGCAACAGCAAGCCTGCTCTAAATCGGCGTTGAAAGCCGAAGAAACCGACTTTGAAGCCAGCGACACCCCCAGGAGCCTCCGCAATTTCCGCGAGTTGAAACATCCTCTCTCGTTCGACGCGCGACGATCCAGAAAACGCCTCACCCAAAAGGTTCTTGAAACCACGGCAGCAGGCCTTCGCCTGACTTCTCACCTGCAACATGGATGCAAAAAATCGCAAAAAGTTTCGACATCCCAAAGAATGCATGCGATGACGCATTGGAAACGCGATGCCTTTTGCAGCGCTGAGTATGCGCGTTGGATAGCACAGGGTGCAACAAAAAGCCAACTTGACGTTTTAGTCCCACACAAGCCCGCATTTGAAACACGAGCACTTAGGCGAGCTCATGAGAAAAGACCTTCTCTAGAACACAAGTCTGCATGCACGAGTCATTGGTCTCCCTCTCTCTCCTCTCCTCCCCTCATATGCGATTCCTATTGCCCCTCGAGCGCTACTGATCTCTGTGCAACGCGCGTTTCAAAACAACCATCACGCCTCTGCTTTCACCGTCCGTCCCCTCCCAAAAAGCCCAGAGGGTGCCGCCACAGGCCAAAACACCATCTCTCAATGACGTAACGGGCGGTGCAGAAACGCGCTCTGATACAGAGCGCGTTTCTGGTCGGTTCAGACGAGGCATGGATCTTCAACCCCTGCAGGACGGGCAGATTCAGGTGCAGAAAGCAGCCTTTTCCACCCGAAGCCAGTGCAGCATGATCGCCAGCTTACCAGAGGTGCAGCATGATCACCCATGAGGCGGTGCCCCTGGGCAAAGAGAACTAACGAAGGTGTCAACCTGTCCGCCAATTCCGTTCGAACCACTGAGACAGACCCTTTATGAATAGTGGCGAGCACGCTGCTTTGCGTGCCGATGTCAATCCCCAAGACCGCCATTTTCCTGCTCAAGGAAGCCTCTGACACGTCCTAAATAAACTGAAAACGACCAACCCTCAAGCCAAAGCCCGCGAGCAAGGGAACGGGCGCTTCTCAAGTGCCACGGTCCACGAGGAAACTGAGGCTGAACAGCACTCTACCCTACAGACCCTGAACTCTCGAAACAAATTGCCGTAGAGATGAAGGTGGGGAGGGAAGGCGAAGCGCTGCACTGCGGCTGTGCCACGGCTTCTTCACCCCGTGGTATCTTCTACCGTTGTTGCAGCTTCTGTTGGTGCTGCAGCTGCACACTCTCCGGTAGCGCTGCCGCCGAGCCCGTGTCTCTTTTTCCGAGGTATTTATTATTCAGATGGACAACAGAGACCATGCAACATGCTTAGGCACCAAGGGTTAATGCGTGAGGCTACAGACACCGTCAACGAATGCTGCGCAGGAAGCCTCTCCTCCCCCCACAAACCACCTGGGCCCTCTCGCGCTGCGCGCTAGAACACGTCGTCGGCTTTTGTTTTTAAACCTTTTACACAAATTTGCACAAGGTAGAAACCGTTGACTTCAATGGCACGGGCGGGGCACATGGTTTCTATTGGCAGGCGTATCTCCGTCCTTCCCCGCCAGGCAGGGGAGGGGAGCCGAGAGAAGCGCTGGGGGGAACTGCACGGAAAAAACAGAGTGCAATACCAGGAGTGCCATCAATACCCCAAGTTTGGGCTTCTAGAAATATCTGCAGGCTTGTCAGAGAGAAGAGAGGTCTGTTAAGGCATTGCCAAGGAAGTGCTGCAACTCGGAATGCTGTTTCTTCATAAGCAGGGTAGAGGCGCTTTCTCACTGCGCTCTGCTTTGTATCGTCTGTGCAGACGAAGTAGTTGAAAGCACGCGCAAAAATTATCTCAGTTTCATAGGAAACCTCTAGGGCTTAGTGCGTAAACTCGCTATTGAAGCCTCAGAAATTAGGTTCGAGGCGCTAGAGTCCCAGTATACTGGACCGAGTGGTACACTTCGACGCTTTCTACTGCACAGGTTGGATTTGATGGAGCATAGGTTGAGTGTATCGTCTTCTTGGTGTCTGCTTGTAAGTGCAGGTTATTGCAGTGAAACGTCAGCACGCTCCGTTCTTTAGATGCCCAAGTTTACGTGCACTCATTTAAACCCTTTCTAATACATTGCTTATATACAATCAGAGGCTAATTAGAAAAACGCCTGATGAGTTGCCTGTTCATACATCTTTTATATTGCAGAGAACTTTTGGCTTCGGGCAAGGCTGCGCGCATGCGGGCTAAGTGCTATGCGCAACGAGCTGTGGATGAGCGGACGTTTTAATGCTGCGGCTATGTGCACCCTAGCTGCCCTCTGAGCATACACAGCTAGCTATACATAGCCGCTAGCGCACGCACAGTACGTCTTTCCTCACATCGGCAATTCTGGGAATAAAGGGTAGGGGGATGCAGGAGCTCTTCTTGAAAGCACTGAAGAAATTTTTCTTTGTATTGTTTCGAGTCTGGAGTAGAGCGTCTCATAACGGAGACCTAGAACAGGGTGGCGGTAGCACCCCATGATTCGATGCACTTTTTCGCCGCTCGTCTGCTAAATGTCGAAGAAGTGGGATTCCACATTTCCCCTGAACATTTGTATAGCTCCGACAAAATTATTTGAAAGTTCATTACTCTATTTTGGGCAGCAGTCCGCAGAAGGACCCTATCGGGGTGGAAGCGGACTGTAGCCCATGCGGGGGTCGGCGGCAACAGCCAGCCCGCAAGATGATGCGAATATAGTATCTCTGCAGCATGGAGAAATGCACGAACTGTGAGCCGAAAAATGTTGGTGCATGCATTGCTAAGGGTATGCCGACCAGAATAGTGTGACAGGTGTAAGGATGGGCAAATACTCGAAACGTTATCGGCAAGCTGAGGATATACCTCGCATTTTAGACCGTATGAAAGAGAAGCGAGTATATCTTGTGACCTGCAAATTGGAGGAAAGCCCATTTCGAGAATGGCTCTATTGATGTATCATAAGCCGTATTAGTGCAAGAATTATTGCACTTCAAGCCTTTCTACAAGTCTCGACCCATTGGTTTGTGCTGAGATCGGCCCCGCAACTAGCTCTGGGAAATTTGAGAAAGCTAGAGCAGAGGAATCTATAAATGGATCGCAAGTCAAGAGCCATAAGACTTTGGTTCACGAAGTCCACAACGTAGAATATCAGCTGCTTTATCAGTCGTTACCTTAGGTTTACCCAAAGTTTTAGGTGTAGTCACAACATGGGCAACTCACTGATAAACAAGCGGCCGTGGAGCTTCACCAAGCGATGGATTACTTGGAGCTTTTGAAGCGAATGAGGGTACCTTTTTGCGTCTGTGGTCAAACGGATACACGCCATCATTTGGGGCCTATATATGAAGTCTCAGCCAGCCCAAGGCTACAGTCTACGCTGAACAGAAAGAGCCCCAGGGACCCGCGCTGCCCAGCAGCCCATACAGTCCCCCAACAACGCACCTGCTAGGGTCATATAAGTCATAAGGACAGGCGCATGCAAAATCCAAAGTACATTTAAAACGATATTGAATGCAGAGGAAGTAAGTAGAAGGAAGAGGACAAAGAAGGCAGATCACGGACAAGGAAAGCCCCTAAGAAAACTCTGCGGCTTAGCGAAGGAGGCTACAGAGGATAGAGCCGCTGTTAGGGACCCAAAAAAAATTGTGCATTTATGCAGCTGATAGTGATATTCAAAAAATCTGGAATTACCTGACACTGGATGTAGAGTGATTTTGTTGTCCGAGGACACGGCGTAACCGAGCTCTCTGCCCATTCACTTGGTAGGCCGTTCCTAAGACTCAGGCTTACTGACGGTCAGCATAACACAAGGATCTACACGGCTGTGGCAACTAAATGCTACTTTGACTGGAAATAGGGTCTACAACATCGTCTGTGGCTTTTATGCTGCGTAATCTGACGCATGCCATGGCTTACCCAGTGGAAGGAGCGCGTGCGGCCACACGCTACGTGCTGTGGAGCAATAGCGTGTCAGCAAGTGCTACGAAGAACCGAATTCTGGTCTCTCCGACAACACTGATATCCTTTGTGCTGCTCGAGGTAGGGTTGCTCCACCAGTCTAGCGGGGCAGAGTCAACCTGCGGGCGGCTTATTAGGGCAGTGAGAGAAGACAATTCTGAGCATGCATCCAGCCTCATTGGCTCTGCAATTTCTTTTTTACTGAAGAATTAGTACGAACGATCAGCGAAGGAATATAGCAGGCAAATAAGCAGCAGCTCTCAATTGTGCAAAACTGACGAGCTGCTAGCAGGCGGGCCATCTGCTGAGTGTGCACGAAACCTATTAGAGGTAACTCTCGAGTGGGCCTCCTCTTATTTCCAGAGGTAAGAATATTCCCCACTGCATGAACGTTAGATTAAGCAGCAGGCGCATGATCAATCGAAAACAGGCTAAGGGTAGGAATCGACCGGCGATTTTAGGTTTAACTCGGTGTTCCTGCAGGAGCAGGCGAACACTAGAGCATTCCCTTTAGCTTTTAGCCCCTGAACGGGATTACGACAAAGCAAAAGGTCCCAATGCCTCATATTGACGAGTTGCCTGCGCTACACGGATCAATACATTATTCAACATATTACTTCGCCCATCCCCATTCACCTTGCTAACATGCTCAAAACTGCTGCGCTCGCAGTCTCGAGTATA
The DNA here is from genome assembly GCF_002999335.1 of Cyclospora cayetanensis. Lineage (NCBI taxonomy): Eukaryota > Apicomplexa > Conoidasida > Eucoccidiorida > Eimeriidae > Cyclospora > Cyclospora cayetanensis. Next base: position 127,838 of record NW_020312761.1, on the reverse strand, counting down.
CCTTTGTGCCTTGTCGGCTCTTCAATGCCCCAGCTGGACTGAGGCCGAAATTTAAATGAGGCTTCAAGGGCCTTGAGGAGAACGTTTGGTTTTTTACATGGAGAGCCACAGTATTGAGCCGCAGCCTTCAAAATTATCTACAGCATCTACGGCATGCTCTATGGCTGTTGTGAAGAAGGAGTGGTATGCGAAGCCATGCAAGTGTTTGGACTCATGGGAATATTTGTGTTTATGAGATATTGTGTTGCGATCGAACCATATCCAGCAAAAATTGGAGCAATTAGGGTGTGGTCTTCACCTTCAAGCACCCGTAAGGACGTTGGGAAAGCTCGAAGTGCATGCATCTTCTCACCTACATTTCATCCCTCAATTTGCTCGGGCCGGTGCTCCGTCGAGTACCCTATTTCATGAGGTGTAGCCTAAAATCTAGGCAGAGGAGGCTGATGCATGAGCAATGACGCTTATCGGTCGCCTTACAACTTCTCCGGTCCTTGTGCTGCCCGAATTTGAGTGTCAGTCTTCCTAAGGATGCAAAACTATGACGAGGTGGAGAGCGCCATTCTCTCTCGACAGGCTACGGGCTCCGCAAAGGGGTTATTTATTGCCTGCTACTGTCAGCGCTCTACCGATATCAAGCAGGGGAAACCAGTGCGCGAAAAGGAAGGCTGCGGTGTGTTGGGGAGTGCAAAAAACGCCAGCATTATTCATATTGGCACGTTCCTGCTCAATCCGATCTTCAGTTTTTGATGTGCCTAACAAAAAGTTTTTATGCCTTTCTTGAGTGGAGAGCTGTCCGCTCTCACGGAGGCCTCCTGCAGTATGACTTTATGGTGAAGTACTTTAGGAGAATCGACGATGCGGTTGCCGACGCTCTCCGGCGACGCCCCAGCAGTTTGCTGCTGTGCTGCGCACCCACTCTTGTCTTTGGTTATTCACGACCTTCAGCCATTTTGTTTGAGACGTGGGGTGCTGAAACCCACACATCCCCTACAACATTTGCCAAAACCCACAAGAGCAAACGCGCGAAGCACCACCACTTTCTGGATGGCCTGGTGTGGTTTAACGCAGGGCAGGGACTCCGCTGCTTGTAGAGTCCGACTTCGCTCTGCAGTTCTCTTTTGCGCAAACGCACATCATTATGCACGTTTTGGATACAGTAGAATTCATGCTAGAATGGAAAAGCTAGCAGGGTCCTTGTGGTGGCACATTGCAGGTTACGCGGCAGAGGAGCATGCACTGTTAGGTCCGAACTTCAGTGGCTGAAGCCCCGAAAATTTTTTACGCCCAGCATCTTGCAAATTCTTCCGATTCCTGAGCGGATTCGGAAGCACCTGACTTTGGACTTCACTGTTAGAGTGTAGGTGGTCCAGGGTCAGGATAGCATCTACGTCTACGTCAACTGACTCAGTAAAGATGTCCCTTTTATCCCTAACTTTAGGTCTGAAATGGCTTGGGAGGTCACCCACTCATGCTTAAGTTATCCCTGGAGGCCTTACACATTTCCCAGCAGTGTAATAGCGAATTGGGATCTGAAGCTAGTAAGAGCGCACGAGGCTCACCAACCGCCCGTTTTTCTGCATGCTTTGCTACCGTATGCTCACAAAAATTTATATAAGTGGCTTGGTGGTCTTACTTGTGCTTAGAAGAACCTATAGTACACCAGGATTCTCGCCTACCCCTTGCTAACCCGAATTCCTGGGTTAGCAACTGCGGGCTTCATTGGCTGCAGACCAGCTTTTGGCTCTACCCTCAACACTAATCGTCGTGGCCAGTCTTTATCGCGCCCCTTAGTAAGTGTCATCTTCCAGCGCTTGCTCTGCCCAGATAGCTACTTTCATCTATGAGTTTTGCCTGAACAGTTCCCGGTTTATATTATTGATGTTTTCTTTACATTGGGGTCTATTCGTAGGTACCCGTATGTATGCTGTCTTCATATTGTTTTAGAAAGGCTTCTGGGGGTCTTGAAATAGACTAGGTTGCATGTACCGGCGGTATCAGCGTGCAGATTTTGCTTTTACGGTGTAAGGGCTCCGCTGAAATAGTGTGTAGTTTGATTTCGTTTACAAGTTTGTTTGTCTACTGTTTTCTCGTACCAGCAGGCTCGCATATTTTAGCGCTTTGCTACAACGAACCGTGGCACTGCCTCTGTTGTACCCCTGCTCATTCGTGACTGTGTCTCATTCTTCCCTTCTATTTTACTTGAGTGATTATTGCACACAGTTGGGATTTATGCTTCATCTACGGCCTCTGTAGGGGGACACTGTTTTACCGACTGAACAAAAACTTACTAGGAAGTCATCGCGTGTTTCCCAAAAGAACTGTTGCTGTTCCCTAACCTCTCCCCTAGGGAGTTCTATGGGCGAGGGAGAGGGGCTAGTAGGGTGCGCATTGTTGCACTCTCTAAGGTTTTCGAGCCTTAGCACCTAGTTGCACATATCATTGATCGCACAATGGTAGCTCTGTGACACTTTCAGCTCTTGGGTTAATCAATAGAGAACGAGAACTGAGTCATGAAAAATAGCAAATGTTCGTAGGCTACTGACCGCAAACTACATTGTTGGGTCACCTTATGGTGCGCCTCGTAAAGCCTTACGATCCATCCGAACCGAATTTCTAGACTAAGGCACACACATAGCTAAGGTGTGTTATAATTCTGCTCTTTTTGTTGAGGCTTAAGCATGCACTCGCCTGGACTAGCAAGCTGCATTCTACGTCGCTCCGCTGCAAAGGTGGCCGCTGACTCTAGGTCACCAGATCCACACATGGATCAGAAAGGCGCTCGTCAATGGAAACCAAGGACGAGCGAGAGAAATCGCGTTGTTCCACGTATAAGCATTCCCATTATTCGCAGCTCGTTGCACATAGCGTCCAGCGCACACACACACAAAGCTGCGTTTGCTTCAATTGATCTACCGCCACCCGGCAATAAGTAAGGTGAATTAACAGCCAAACGCCGATAGTTAGCCTTCAACTATACATAGTTAAGTATTACTGGCATAGTGGAAAGTGTTTTAGTACACTAGCCCACTCCAGCGCTACAGGACCCGGCCATGTGCGCTCTAGTGCCTGCTGCCCAAGGGGATCATGCAGCAGCACTGACTCTATGTTCATGGCATGCTCAATGACTGAAGGCATTTGCAGGGTGGCCCCCGCCGCCCTCCTGCCATATCCACCTGCAGCATCTGCTATAGTCGAACTGGGGCATATACAATCCCGTAGCTGCCGCGGGTTTACCACCTCGGCACTCCCCTGATAAGCACAGATTTTGGAGCTTTGGGAGAAGTGTGAATATTTGATGCTGCTGCCTCTACTAACTTTACTTGGACTGAGGGACTGCGAAGGGACGTGGCAGCATTAAAGTACATGCGGGAACAAAAAGGCAGTTTGCTCGTCGTCCTAGCGATAAAGCCCTTCAGCAGGTCGTTCTTGGCCGTAGAAGAGCTTTGTTTGATGTCGAGAAGGCAGCCCTTTTTGCCATCATTCTTGCATGTTTCAATGTGGACGTACACCCGAGTGTGCAGGGAGTGAGATAATAAAGATGCCTACTCCACCAGCCCTCATTCAGCGCACACTTGATATCAGAAGGAATGAAAACTCTTTTATTTTAATTTTCCTGTGGGAAACCAAGGTAATCTTGGTCCGAAACCGTCCATCTTTCGTCTGTCTGGTGCTAGCGACTGCTGTGCCTGTGGTCCTCCTGAGGCGCAGCCGACACGAAGCCCCTTTACCGTAAAAGGCGGAATCGTCCATGTTTGCTTTTGTTCTTCGATTTCTCTTCTTTTGATTATATTCAAGGGGAGTTACGGGAATTTGTTGTCTCGTGCTCCGTGCTGCACAACGCACAGGAGAAGTCGCAGCCGACCGCTGCAGCGGCATTTCCAGGTGTTCCTCACACCTCGGTTCTCCGCGGGCAAAGTGTAAGTTCTTTCGCCACACCCCTCCAAAAATAAAGCGCGTCTTTGCATGTGCAGGGAGCGACGGAACTGCAGACTTCTTTTCACGTGGGAAGGGGGCTTATCGAGCTGTAAGCGAAGGTGCAGCAGGCCTCATGCTCCTAAATCTTTCACCCTCTGCCCAATGAACGTGTCCTCTCTCTCGCATCTTCTGCGAGATAACGAGCACTCAAGAGAAAGGCCAAAGGTCACCAAAGGGCGCACAGGACACAGCAGCACTCAATGCGCCGAAACGCCGCAGCAGGCAGCACTCATTCCGGTGCACGGGGAAAGCAGCGCATTTTCTCCGTTACGCATAGCTCTCTCCTCGTTTTTTCAGCATTCTTTCGCCACTCTAGAAGCTCTCCAGCGCTGCTGCCCAATCTTTGTAGCCTCGTCCCTTCCTCTCATAACTCGGCTCTTTCCCTTGTCCCTTTTCTGCTTTCCAGTTTCTCTCAGTTTGAAAGATGCAGCCCACCGGCGCCCCCGAAAGTTATATACCCATAGGGGGTGGGGTGCCACCCCTCCACGGGTATATTACAGCCCCCTATCCGCCTCACGATGGCTCTCCTGGTTTGTCAGCGGTGCTACTGCCACAGTTGCTAGTGCTGTTAGTCCTGCTGCTTCTACTGCTTTTCTTGCGAGTGAATAGAGCTCTAGCTGCCTCTGCCTCTCTGTCCGTGTGTAGCTAGAAAGTGTTTCGCACAGCCTTGCCTTCCCAGTGTGTCGCATAGTCAAGTCTTTTTCCTCCGAAGGAGGTTTTAACCTGCTGCAACAATGGCAGCAAACGGGGGGGCAAGGGGGGGGAGGGAGGGCCCACCAAGCACACGCCACCTAGCTCAATGTTGCAGCCACGCACTACACAGGCTCTAACAAATGCATTTCGCGTGTGTATATGTACATGTATGTATGTATGCGTGTATGCATTAGGCGCTCCAGTGCATGAAGGCGCCTACGCGGGGCCCTTGCCGTGTGCAACGACGGCTATGCTGAATTCCGATATGGAACCAAAAAGAAGAGTTACGGACCGAAACTGGCTTGCTGTCTTTGCTGCATTTTTGCTATTTTGCTTGTGTTTCGTGCTGGTGGCGCTCACCGAGGGGAGTCCTGCTCGCCTTTACAAGGGCATGAACTACCAAGGGAAGGCGTGCGGGGTAGATGAAGCCGTGAAGGATTTGCCATACTTGTACTTCCCCCTCGATCCGCGAGAATCCTTTGCCTCGATTATGCTTCAAGATGGGCGCTGCGTAGCAAAGTGCCCTACAGAAGAGGACGTCGAAAACGGAGTTGCCATACCGGTTCCGGTTCGCGAGACGACGGTAGACACTTCTAAGACTTCGGCTATGACAGTTGAATTTCTGCTTCTGTCACCTGCCTATGCGAGCACCCTCATGGCAGACGCCTACTGCATCCCCCTAGACCCTTCCCTCCGCTCGCAGCTGGCGCCAGCGCTGAACAGCACTTTCCGGCAGCTGCAGCTCGCCATCGGATCATTCTTCTGCGCCGGGGGATCAGTATTCGGCTATCTCGTACTCGCTGTGATCTTCTCCTTGGCTTTCGCTGCCTCCGTTCGAGCGGCTCCTGGATTTGTTCTTGGGGGCGCTGCCGTCAGCACCATTGCACTTGCATTCATCAGTGGCGGAAGTCTCATCAAGAGTGGCTTTAATGGGGTGCTCGATCAAGACAAGGGAAGCTTCTATTCCTTCGACTATACGCTTGCCATGATTGTGAGCACCAAAGCCACCCCCAAATTTAGGCATATCTGGCTTCCCCTCATAATCGGCTCTTTCCTCTCAGTTCTTGCACGTGTGCACAGGTGGGAGCCTCCTGGCCTCTGCCTTCTCCCATGGATGTCTCACTCATGTCTCTGCCGGCTTACGTGAATTCATGATTTTTTTTTCTTATTGTCGTCTTTGGCTCATTTCTCCTTATTTCATCGCCTTATTGCTACTCTCAGACCCTCGATTGTTTCCCTTGCTTCCCTTCCGGCTGCCTGCCTTCCACTACTGTCGGGTGCTTTCTGCTAATCCTTCCCCCCTTTTTGTCTGCCCAAGGTTGGATTCGTTCTGCTTTTCATTGGCTGCTTCCTTTGCGCGGCCCTCTTCGTGGCGAGAAGAGCTATTGCAGCATCTTTGCGGGTCATGGAGTGCATCGCGGAAGCCATGAGCGACATGCAACAAATCTTCATCGCACCCCTCTCTTTCTCCGCAGGTAGGCTTGTTGGCACCTCGGCATACACCCCAATAAAGCAAGACTACACGTCGAGTTCAAGTTCAATACGCGCTAACAGACTTCCACAGGGCGAGTGGCGCCATGCAAAACCGCAAAATCACATGCGATTTTTAATGGTTGGTCTCTAGCTTCTTTTCTTCCAAATGGGGCTTTAAAACCAGCTTATGTGGAAAATGCATGCACTGCTCAATGCGGGACGTTGTGAAACTTTTCCGCATGACTGGCATTTTCTGGCTTTGTCCTCTGCAGGAACCATCGTGTGGGTTCTTATTTGGCTCTGGTCGTACTTGTATATCGCCTCGGCTGGAAGCGTGGGGGCCACTGAGGTAAACGCTTTGTGGCGGGATAAATAAGTCAATGTAACCCTGTACTTGATGAAATGCGCGCACTGCTTTGCCACTTGAATATCGCCTTCCTTCCTGTTGCATGCAAGGGGCCAGCCGTGCTGCGTTGCAGCGGCTGCTGTTACTGAAGGACTGCAGATAGCACCCTGTTCGATTGCGCTCGGATGCTGTTGATTCTTTTGCCCGACTTGCTTGCTTGACTCTACGCCTCCCTCTGTGCGTTCCCCTGTACTTTGTGTTTCCTGATGTGCTAACGACTAGTGTATCTGAGGTCCACTCAGGGATCGACGCATTTCTTCCCTCTAGCTGCACGAAGCATTAATTTTGCTTTTCATTGTGCAGATTCCTATGGGCTTGGAACAGAACGGCGACGTCGGAATTCTGCCGCTCCACAGGGAATTTGTGTGGGACGTTCGGTTCATGTTTTTCGGCTTCGTTTGGTGGATTTGCTTCTTTTGGGTGCTCGAAGCACTCCTTGCCTTCTCGCACTTTGCTGTTTCGTACTCTGCAACAGTTTGGTACTTCTCTCCTCCCGAAGGAGCAGACGAAAGAGACGTGGGCTGGTTCCCGCCTCTTGTAGCCATGGGGCTCGGTTTCATTCATCATCTCGGTAGCTTCGCTGTCGGTGGTCTAGTGATGGGAGCGACAAGGGGAATACGTCTGCTCTTCCCTTGGACAGCGTCAAAACATTTGGCGGGTACAGAAGACTCTCCAGTTGTCCAAAGTCTCAGAGATTCATTTGGTGAGTTCCCGTACTTAGTTGGTGGTGTTCATGTGTCCTTGGATCCTATTGGCGTGCGCCACCCTTCCTGTTCGCGCGCGACTAGATTTGCTGCCGTTCATGTAGCGGAACCCCCAAATAACCGAGCAGAATAGCTCATAAAATCGGTCCTGGTGTGAGTGCAAAGCAGCCAGTGCTGCGTTGCAGAAGCGGATTGAAAGTTATCTCGAGGAAAGCACACTGCAGTGTTTCGGTGGTCGATCAAACGTAACGTGTAGCCCCCAAAACTACGCATTAGAATGTTTACGTTTGTGTTCGCTACAGGGAGTATCATGAGCCCCTTAACGTTTATCGTTGATCGATTTACGTCTTCCGGCTACATCGAGGTCAGATTGCCGGGAACATGTTATGGGCAATGCGCCGCATCCCATGCTCCTCTGCCCCCTTTCTCCATAAGAGACTGCCAGTCTCGGTGATGCGTAACGGAATGAGGGCTGCACTTTGAGGCGTTCCATTAAGGATTAGAGAATGGGATTCAAGTTGTTTGGATGCCTTCTAGAGATGGGAAATTCGGGGTTTACGGTTCGCTTTCTGAACCCGAATTTAGAGAGTGAATATTCTACTATTTTCTGGTGTCCATCGACCTCAGCTTATGCTATGTGGGCTGTGGTTCAGATGTCCATATCCTCCAAGCCATTCTTCCCCGCTATGGATAAATCATACGCTCGCCTTGCTCAAGCTCGGTCTCCAGCCACTTTGCTTCATGGGGTGCGTTAATCTGCTCTTTACTGAGAGCGAACTGCAGCATTATTCGCTGCATCCGTCGCATGTGCTCACAGAAGATATCCTTCTGCGTCTCTGTAGAATGATCCACAGCCACCGGGTTCACGCTCTTGCTTCCGATGTGTACGCTCCTACCTAGACTACATGTTACACCCCAGCATGTGTTGTGTTCTACACTACTTTGATTTTCCCCGTGCCAATGTTTCTAATGCGCTGTGGGGCACTGCGCCCACTTTTGCCTTTTTGCTGCTTGAACATACCACCAACTAGTCGCTTCTTCATTGCTGATGCTCAGATCGTGTCAACCGCCTCAGCAGTGGGCTCGTTGTTCATCTCTCTGCTCATCGGCGCCATGGCCTACTCGGTGAGTCCTTTTTCTTATCTGTGTCTACCTTTACCTGTTGCTGTGGGTGCTTCATAATGCCACACTTGAAGTAGATGCATTGCAAATAAAGCCGTTTGTCGCGCCATCCGATCGTCGGAGCACCTCGACGCACCTTTCACCTGCTCTGCAGTTACATTTCTTCCCTGCACGAGCAATTCTTCCAACTTTTGCTTTTTTTGCTCCGCAGACCTTAACTGCAACAGAGAAGTACTCCTCCATTACTTCCGCCTCATTTGTGGCGGCTCCACTCTGCGTTTCCCTCTTCACCGCTCTGTGCGCTTTTTTCATTGCCCTCCATTTCATGTCCGTATGGGATATTGTCTCCGATACGTTCATGTACTGCTTCCTCGTCGAGTCTGTCCAACCGCCAGGTACTGCACAACACAGAGTCACTTTTAAATCAAACAGAAAATACGCAAGCTTGTTTATCGATGCGTTTTTCGCTAGCAAGGCGCTGCACCCCCGCCACACCCGTGTACATCGCAGTTCTCTCCTGTTGTTCCCAGTCATCGACGAGAATCCTCTGACCAAGGTGCACGCCCCCGCCTGTCTTCGGGAGCTTCTCCTCGATGCGCAAAGGAACTTCAGAAGCTAGACAACATAGCATTGGCGAGCTACGGACCGGAACCTCTTCGTCCTCAATCAAGCGGCCGCCCCCTTGCGCCCCCTCGCTGGCTTTAGTTTCTCTATTTCGTGGAGGAGAACGCATGAGTCGAAAAAGGGAGAGAGGTAAACGGAATTTTTAGGAGGGGCGTCTTGTCACCTTTCTCTGCTGTACTCGGCGACACCACAGACCATGACCGAGACAGCGTGAAGCCTAAGTGCCATTCCCTCATGACGGTGTTCTGCCTCTGCCTCCCTTTGTTTTTGTGTTCGCTTTGATCGCTCCCTCACGCAAGGAGATAATATGTGCAGTGCTTCGAGCGTGCGTCCTGCCTCTCCTCGGGCTGCATCTTTCGCAGCTTTTCTCTTTGGCTTTAGACTAGTTGCTGCTGCGTTGCAGCCTACACCTATCAGTCTTTCAAAAACAGAACTCTAATTAAGAGAATGCCACAGGGCTAAGAAACGACCTCGGGTGGTGCAGTAGCTAGCCCTCCATACTGCCCAATTCCTATAGCATCGATAACGACTGCAGTCTCGCTCAAATAAAAGGTCGCGAAAAACATCAAATTCCGTGATAAAAATGAACGGCTACAAAAACACGGAGAAGCATAAACAGGCAGCAAGCCGCAACTCTGGTAGCTGAACCATTAACTGGCCGTAGCAATCAATGGAGCTGTTAAACAATGCCATGGCGGCCCTCCTAACCGCAGTCAAAGTTTAGAGAAGAACGCCTCTCTGTGCAGAGCTGATGATTTGAATGATGGCCGACCCCACGACTACGAAGAGGAAGACGCCCAAAACGATTGGACCCACTGGGTAGCCCTTTCCTTTCTTTTGCCTGCTCTCGGGAACCTGACCGCGCTTGGTTACGCTTCGGTCGAACGCCTCAATCTTCTTGGAATACTTCCTGCTGGTTCCCTGAGCCATACGTGACAGAAATGAACGAGAGCGCAATAAGCAGTAGTGATTTGAACGCACGGGGCACTGGCGGAGCCGGAGGAGGGCGGCTACCAAAAGGGAGACAAGCGACGTGGGAGAGAGCACCAATCCAACAAATGGGTGTGCCAAGCGATGGAAGAGGGGCTTTAGAACGGATAGCAAAGCAGAAACAACGAAAAATGAAAGCGCCCATGAGAAGGAGGATCGCATCGGCCTTCCAAAGGAAAGAGCAGCACTTGAGCTAAATAATGAGGATCATCCATCTTCTCCTTGGCAGAAAAGTGCCCAAAAGCAATACAACAACAAGACAGATGACCGGCTGAAAGAACGATCGGAGACACGGCCAAACAAGCATGCAAACACCCAACTGAGCGAGCATTGAGACAGATAAGCACTGGAGGCCCCCCTCGACATTTCGTGCCTTTCCGCAGACATCAGAATATTTTCCTCCGCATTTTAAAGTCAGAGACCTGCGAGGCCCATCTCCAGTTTGTACACTCACTGCCATTTTGGGTAACGAGTACGAGGGAGAGGGAAACAAGGGGAGGCAGACGACAGGGGATGTCTGCCTTGGTTCAAGATGATCTGCAGACAAAACAATTCCTCTTGCCTTTTGCAAGCCGATAAGGCGAAGAAACAGAAAAAAGGGAGTGGGGCATTAGCCACCATTCGGCCATGCGACAGACAGCGCGCGGCGCCAGAGGGAGAGAGGTCATTTTTGTCTTGCGTTTGCTTCCAGCGGTTTCTGTCATTGTGTGGCCGTTTCCTTTATTGTCGAATGTTAAGTACGACAATTAAATTCATTATTTTTGGCTTTTAGCTGTCCTCAATCATAGTTTCGCTGTAGTTAGACTCTGGTTCACGTTCTTCTGTGGACAACGGGGTGTCCATGCATACACGGAAGGTGTTAAATGAGAAATCAGATGCACACGTTTGCGAGCATGCAGTACTTGACTATTGTATTGGCCTCTGTAAGCCAGATCAATGTTCAGAGCTCCGAACAAGCCTGTCACTGAACGTATGCACAAAAGTGCACAAGGTGCAACATTTCTTTCAAACTCCAGCAAATGAGGCGCTAAAAAATCAGGGACACAACTAAAAAAGTAGTGCCCAGGAGTGTCTGTCCTTAGGCAAGCTAAGGCACACTTCTTTGTACTCTCGTCCTGGATAATCTATTTCTTCGACCCAAGCAAAATCGGAAACGTTTCGCCCTAGTTTAAGTAAATAAGCGATTTAAATGAGGCCTGAATGCACAATTCGATGATGCTCTGCTCTGCGTATTGCGGAGCTGGATTGTCTTTATATTATTACCCCATCGGTTGCGTGCCATTCTGCCCTGAGGTAATCTGTACACCTGCACGAAAGTGCCTGAACTGCTCAGAGTGTGCCGTTCGTACTTCCCCACTGTTCATTATAATCTTGGACCCGGTGGCCCTTACTATGAGCGCAAAGAGGGAAGATGTCTGTCTTAAGAACTGATTTCGGGGTATTTCGCCCCTATGGTTTCGCATCGATTTGGGCTGCATGCGCGTCTCTGGAAACCCTCGAGAGGAAGGCCAGGAAAGCGAATAAAGAGAGCGTCTGGTTTTCTTTTACAAGATACATCTTCACTTCTTGCCATGAGGTGACGGACGCCTGGACTGACGAGAGAAGGGGTCTACTATGGGTGTAGTTACCTACATTGTTGACATTCCATCAAAGGTCTTTGTAAGTAGACAAATGATCCTAGACCATGGACAAGCGTGATAGAAGCGAGAAGTCTTACTCCTGCTCGTGTCCTTATCCCTGTTAGTTCTTCTCATGAGCGAAGAGGAATAGCTGGGTTGCGTGTTGCTGCACCGCCCACTCTGAGCATTCACAACTAAGTTATACTTAGCATCAAGATCATGCGCAGGCAGCACTGCATCTCGTTGTGCTGCACTAACAGTTCTGTGCAACAAATAGGGCATCTCGACAGGAAACCCCGTTAAGGCAATTGTTCAAGGGTTCTTAGTTGGACATAAGTAGTGTAGTGGAAAGTACTTCAGTGTTACATCGCCCGCTCATCCACTTTCGGGCTAACAGAGACAGTTTCACACACACAGCTATCTTGAATAAGAGTTTTGATCCTATTGACTTTCCAAATCACGATATTTATGCACAGCAATCGCGGAATCTGTCGAAGAATTACGTTGTGGCGGCTGAAGCTAGTAATTAATATGCTTTTAGTTGGACAAATTTCGCCACACCTGACCTCACAGTAATTCGAGTATGCAAGTACACACATCACGAATCCATGTATCGCTTTTGCTTGCGAATCAGCATCTACACTTTTTGTTCTTGACCCCTAGGTGACCAATCTTACTGCAGACTCGACAAACTGTCTAGCAGCTTCTGGTCCTTTAGGCGCCGCTTTCGCTTCTTGGCAGACTTTAAACTTGTCTTCCTTGTAGTCTATCGCTAGAGCTCGCTCAATGATAAAGTACAGAAATTGCAACTTCCTGAGTGAGGATTGAAGACCAGCAACCAAATCGTAGTATGTAAACGGAGCCGGGGTAAGTCGCGCACGCCTACTCTGTTCACTTGTAGCTCACTTCCCTCAAGCGTCCTACTGTATCCTTTGCAAGCCTCTTCATCAGCTTTTGCTAGTTCTTCTTTGCCCATTCTGAGTTGTTTCATGTGCTACAGCCATTACCCCATGCCACTATATCCCACTATGGCTGAATCCCAAGCTTATGTGTTTAAAATTACCGCATATGATCAGGAAACGCATAAAGATCTGTTTGGCCTTGCTGATATTCTGCTTGTTCTTATGGAGACATTCCATACAGTTCTGCTGCTGAGAGAAGAACTTTTCGCTCTGCCTTCTTCCATGCGGAACTCGTTGGCTTCCAATGGAGGCGAATGACCACTGATAGGAGAAGAGGACTGTTACTAAGAAACTAGTATAATCGTAATCGTATATGACTATAGGCGCACGGCCTACCTCCCCGGTGTGTATGCAGCTATACGTATCTATAGATATCCGTGGTTGTGCACCTAAATGTTCTGTCATTCCACGCAACTACTTCACGAACCCATAAAGCAAAGCATTCTGGGCAACATTTCAGTAAAATACAACGTATATCTCATCGCTTTTCAAATACTCGCCCCTTTGTATCTTTGAAAGTCAGAGGCCGCTGCCCTTCGTAGCAGGAGCACCAGCGTAATAATACAGTGGGCGTTTTCCTGTTTGTTGGTTTTCTCCCGTCCTTCCTGTTCTCATTCCTTCCTTTTTCGAAACCACATAACTGGGCAGAGACAAAGCGGGTGAATTCATTTGTTGCGTCAATAGAGGCATTTGACGCCCTCGATATAGACTGTGTCCTCGACGCAGCACAGCGGTCGGCCCCCCTGCTCCCCAATTCTGTTATGGGTGCTTTGTTCCTCTTTCGATTCCACCTGTTTATGCCGCGTTTCGCTTTCTTCTCATGCGATCATTTCCCAACCGATCCGTCTAAACAGGCACCGCCCTCCATATAGTCACTTGCACAACTTGGGAACGCCCCCAAAGGGCTGCTCTCTACTAATCCCGTGTTGCCCTCCTTGCACTGCTCGTCTCGATCCCCAATACATCCGCCAGTTTGGCTGTTTCCATGCCTCCAGAATCTGCCTTGAGATTGCAGCGGCACTAGCACAGCTGGAGACGCGTGACTCCTTGCCATCCTTGGCTTGTCCCCTGCCCACTGCTTCCGCCTCTCGAGCTTGCGGCCGTTCGAGTGGAAGGCACATACATATGCATGTATATGTATATCTCTATAAGGCTTTCTCGCGTGCGCCGCGTCGGGAGTTTCCCCTGCCCCCGGAGTAAGGCGCTGGAGGTCTTATTGCCTCAATCCTTTGTGGCGACTTCTTCCCAGCTTCCATTCCCCGTAACGCGTTGCCTTGCCGCTTTGAACGCACGATCGGCATTGCCTCCCTTCGTTGAATACGCCGTTGTGAAGACTGCAGCACGTTTGCGTAGGCCCCTCACAGCAGCGCCAACTAGAGCAGCCCACGCCAGCAGGTTCTTCCCCCTGCTCCCCTTGCTGCTCCCCTACGGCAGACGGAAACATCGCAAATCGCAAACTTGACACGCGTGGCTCTCCGACCCTGCTGATCCCCACTGCTGGCTGCGACACGCGGCGTGCAGTCTCTACTAGCTCCACAGAGCAGTTCGCTGCCAAAACAAGCATTCTTTATGCATCCAGGGAAGTCTGTTTTCGCGATTGGAGACGATGATTCGGAACAAGAAGAAGACCTCCTCGCCGCGGGAGCACGCCGCCTGGGAGCGCTCGCCGCTGGGGTGTCTGTACACCTAGATGCCTCCCCTGAGATGGCTCAAGAAGCCCTTAAAAGTGGCTCGCCAGCAGCGACTTCCTCCCCTTCCAAAGAGGGGGCACCCCCTTGTGCTGGATTCCCCAAAGAAAAGGCAGGAAGAGAAGGAGAAGGAGGAGCAGCAGCACGCTCCTACGCTTCTGCAGCTGCACGGCCTGCTTCCTGTCGGGGAAGAGAGGGCTATGCAGAAGTGCAAACCGTCTGCAGGAGCAGACGCGGGACGGCTAAGGGGGAGCAGCGAACGACAGCAGCAGTCAACAGCAGCGGCAAGGGCCCTTCCAACGAAAGCAGCAGCAGCAGCAGCAGCTGCAGCAGCAGCAGCAGCAGCAGCAGCAGCAGCACTGCCAACGCAAGCGGCCGTGCGGCTCATCGGATTTCTCGAGCATCCGAAGGTTCCTGGGTTTACAGACCAGAGACAGATGGTCCTCCCATTATCGGGTAGGTTTACTTCTAATTCTTGGAGAAAGCGTCTTTTCTACTGGGTTGGAGGGGGCTTGACGGACGGCGACTGTGTGTGTGTGTTACTGCTTTGCCGCATGCAGAATATTTGTAGTTGCAAAGGCCGCCTTGCGGCGTCCAGAAGTTCTTTTCGCGCATCAGCAGGCGCCATGCAACTGTTTGCCTCTGCATTCTCACGATCTCGCACGATACACAGAGGTACACAGCCGACCTCCTTCGCCTCTGCCGCCCTCTCTGGCTCTTCCCTGCGTTTCTGCTTCCGCCTTTTTGTTAAACTCTCCACTCCGATGCACGCGACTTACCCACAGCGGCGGCCTGTATGTACAGAGAGCTGCGTTGTTGCTCTTTCCGTTCTTTTGCTGCCGCTATCCTTCCTGATCGTTTCGCGCCTCCTTCTCCTCGTTTCTTGAGAAGAGACCTCTCTCTTAGCGCCTCTTTCAAGCCAGTCTCCTCCTGAATTTACGCTGCTGCCTGGTGCTGCACCCTCTAAAAGACCCCGCCTCTCCTCCTTCTTCTCGACGGCTGCTGCTTGTCTCGAAGTGACGCATCCGGCGAAACTCCTCCTCTTCCGTCCTGCGCTGTTGCAAGCGGCAGTGGCTCGGCAGGCACTTTTCTGCGCGAGTCTTTGCAAAAGCTGCATGCGCCTGCAAGGCGGTTCGTGTGTAGCGCCTTGGCGAGGCCTCTGCATCGGCTTGGAGGTTGCTGCTGCACGTCTCCTGCTGCTGCTTCGTGCGCTTCATTGCGTGCAGCGATCTGTGTGGCGAGGGCACTCCCAGGCGGCCGAACAAGGCAACTTTCCCTGGAATTTGAACAGCGGCTCGACGCGGCTGCTGCAGTGGATAGAGCGCTTCGCTCTTCCCGAAGAATTGCCTTCAGGCTGCGGATCGCTGCTGCAGGGGGAGTCCGTTGACGGCCTCACAGGCGGCTTCTTAGGAAGTGGGGGGCAAGCTGCGGCAGACATGCGGCTGTCCTCTCATCTTTTCTTCACCGTGCCGATGGAAAAGAGTTCGTGCTCCCTCTTTGGTGTGTCTTGCTATTCTGCACGGCGCGAACGGCTGGTGAGAAAACAAGGGGTTCGTTGGGTGGCAAGGAGAGAGAGAGGCAGAGAAAGAGAGAAAGAGAAATAAAAACAGAGAAAGAGAGAGAAATAGAGACAGGGAAAGAAAGAGAACTAGAGACAGAGAAAGAAAGAAAAATAGAGACAGAGAAAGAAAGAAAAATAGAGACAGAGAAAGAGAGAAAGAGAGAAAAACAGAGAAAGAAAGAGAAAACGAGATAGAGAAAACGAGAAAGAGAAAACGAGATAGAGAGAGAAAGAGAAATAGAAACAGGAAAAGATAGGGAAAAACAGATGGAGAAAGGAAGAGAACTAGAGACAGCGGAGGAAAGCGAACTAGAGGCAGCGGAAGAAAGAGGACGAGAGACAGAGAAGGAGATAGAAATAGAGACAGGGAGAGAAAGAGAGAGAACAGACTGGCAAGGCGGCTATTAGCGCTGGAGGGGTGAAAGGGGTCCAACTAGACTAGCAAGGCCAAGGGGAGTGGAGAAAGCTAATTAGAGGGGAGGTGGCTATACGTATGTGAGCCTCTGCACACGCGTGTGTGTATGTGCGTTTTGCCAGTGGGAAGTCTCTGCCCCCGAGTCTTCAGAAGGCCTTTGCGCTGTCTGCGTCGTGGCGCGCATCCCCTTCTGGGGCTTATTGCTCTTTCGTCTCCTTCCCGTTAGCGCAGCCTTCTTTGAGTTGATGGAGACGGCTTCAGGGGGTGGGCGTTCGACCGCTGAGAGCTCCTCGGGATTGCCTACGCAGGTTCTTCTGCAGTTGTACGATCAGCTGAACACCGTCAATTTCCATCTGCTGCGTTACACGGAGATCACGTTCAACCTGGAGGGTGGTCTCCCACCGTTTATAATGGCCATGAACCCCCGTGCGCTGTTTTGCCTCGTTTCCCTTTATTGTGTCTCTCTTCTCTCTGTCCCTCTCTCGCTGCTTTTCTTGCTACGCGTACTGCGTGTTTCGGTCGTGCGCTCTCGGCAGGAGCGTTTTTGACTGATTTCGATCGTCGAGGCTGGGAGGCGCAGTCCTTGCACTGCAAAGGCTGCTGTTCACCCTGTGCGCTGTTGAGAACAGAGCAGCTTCTCGTGCTGGTGAAGGCGCTGCTGCTAGAAAGCAAAATCCTCTTCTTTTCTCGAGACGCGTCAAAGGCCTCCACTGCCGTCCTCTCCCTGATCTCGCTTTTGCCAGGTGCGCTGCTGCTGTTTTGTGCGTGAGCGATGTGTCTGCGCACGGGCGCTGGGGAGACAAAGCCTCGTTCCCGCCTCGCGAAAAGGGGTTGCCGAAGAGCAGGTGCCTGAGGGGCAGTCGGCAGTCTACACGGCTTGTGTTCTGTTGTACAGGTGGGCTGGCATGTGGATTTTCAAGCGATGGCTTCGGAGAACACGAATACCGATGGAAGCGTCATGGACTGCCCTTCAGGATCTTCGATTCCCGCTCGGCTTTCTTCCCCCTGCTCCCTCTAGAGCTCGTCGACGATCTCTTGCTGCAAAAGCGAGGCTTCCTCATAGCCACCACGAATCGGGCAGTAGCGACACATCCAGTTGGGAAGCCAGACATCACGGGCAAGACTCACACACACGCCGTTCACACCCAAGCCCTAAGGCGCATGCAGTGTCGCCGTTTTGTCCCCCTCTGCGTGGCGCGTTGTTCGTTCGCGGCACTTTGTCAGAAGCGTCGAGGCGAAGGGAGGGAGAAGGGGCTATTCTGAGTGTGCATGCAGGAAGCTGGCAGTGCCGGTCGGTAGTCTCAGTCGCTTGCGGGGTGTTGCTGTTTGTGGGGGAACAATGCTCCTTTTGCTGTGTGTACAGTCGACGTGGACGCGCTGGAGGTAGCAATTCAGAACCATCTCCTGGTGCCGCTGCTGCAATTGACAGCGTGGGAGGAGCACTTCGCTCAGCGCATTGCACGGGAAACAGCTTTCCTTGGAAGTCAGTCCCTCGATGGACAGACCCCAAACAGCAGCAGCCTCTCAAAGCACGCCACAGACCTCCTGCAGCAGACCATTTCGACTCTTGCCAGCCATGCTGCAGCTCATGGGCTCCCCTTTCTCAAAGGCAAAGATGAAGGTAAGTGTGCACTTAGGCGTGCTGTCGCGAGAGCTCAGAGTCGCCTTGTGAGGCAAGGCTCCCCCCCTCGTTGAGGCGCACTGTGTAGGCCACTTTTTCGAGAGACAGGCGCTTAGGGCGTCGAAAAGAAATAGATTTCGGAAAAGCGTATCTCGCAAGCGAACACCGGAGAATGCAAGCATTTCTGCTCCGTTTCTGTCGCGGTGCAGCAGGCGGATCTCCCTCGAGAGGCGCTGCCTTGACAGACTTCTCCCAGGCTGTCAGCCCCCCTTCAGGAGGAGGAGGGAGCTCCAGCAGGACGGATTTCTTGCAGCAGCAGAAGCAGGGGGACGCTTTGCCAGCGGACGGAAGTAGGGGGCAAAGCAGCAACAGCAGCGGCGATGGCAGCCGTCAGCTCGACGAAGACGGCAAGCACCTATTTGAGGAAGCTGTCGCTCTGGGGGCACAAACTCCGTCTCAGGAAGCCGCTACTCCCTCATCCAGCGGCGAAGGGGCAGCAGTCACCAGCAACGCTGCTCAGTATCAGCAGGAGCAGGCTTCTTCTGACGCGTTTGCCACGCCCTTAGCCAGCGGAGGCAGTGGCTGGCTAAGCAGCCGAATTCGGTGGACTTGGGAGCGCTCAGGTGAGGATACAGCTCGAGTGCGCGTCTACTCCTGCGCGTGGCAAGAAGGCTACGGAAGCGTGTGTGCTGTTGAGGCGACATGTGGAAACGTGAGAGCGCTTTCAGGGATGCTTCAAAAGGCCTCGCTTGCCCGGTGTTTTAAAAGGGATACATGGGGAGCTTTCGGCTGAAAGGGCGCACGGCGGCTTCTGTAATCCTTTGGTTCGTCGCAGGAAGCAGCAGAAGTACCAGCGACGCTACAGCCCCCCCGTCGCTCTTTGACCCCAATTGGGAAGCGCATGCAGACTTGATTCGTGCGGCCTTCTCGCAGCACCTGGAGCAGCTATGCAGGTCGGGAGCTGCTGCCGCACTCCCCTTGTTACGAAAATAGGTAGCGCCGAAGGAAGGCTTGTCTCAGAGAAGGGAAACAAGCGCAACAAGGCATGCGATGCTGCAGGGATGTACGAACCGCGCGGGGGAAACTCTTCTATCTGTGTGTGGCGAAGCGTGTCGTTCTGGTGTGTGCTTGCGCTCTGTTTTCAAGAAAAGCTGCCCTTGCCGCGGGTGCTGGGCACTCGCGGCAGCAGCTGCTGCGAGTGCTGCAGCAAGAGCAGCAGCGTGCCGCTACTGCCGCGAACAGCGAAGGACTGAGTGTTTTTGGGGCAGAATGGTTGACGGCATGGACAGAGACTTACAATTTTCAGGTGGGTGCTGCGGTGATATTCTTCGCCCCTCCAGCTTCATGGCGCGACCTAGGTGTCCGTACACCTGACTTGGGGCTTGAATTAATCAGGAAAGTCTCTAGAAAATTGCCTGGCCAGCAATCCATACGCTTCCTTCCTCTCTCTGTCTTGTGCTGTCGCTCTCTGCAGTTAGCTACCTCGTATGTGTGTGCGTGTGTATGTGTATGTGTGTGTATGTGTATGTTTGTGTGTGTATGTGTATGTGTGTATGTATGTGTGTGTGTGTGTATGTGTATGTGTGTGTGTGTGTTTATGTGTATGTGTATGTTTGTGTGTTTATGTGTATGTGTATGTGTGTTTATGTGTATGTGTATGTTTGTGTGTTTATGTGTATGCGTGTATGTGTGTGTGTGTGTGTGTGTGCCCTTGCCATCCGTCCCCGAACATCCCTCGCCTCGTATCCCCTCCCTGCCCAGCCTTTCCCTGATATACATTATACATATGTCTGCCTTCCTGCGCGCACTTTGTGGCCTCTGCAGGCGTGGCTTCAGGAGCACCGCTTGCCGAGTGAGGAAGCGGCTCCAGCCAAACATGAGACACTGCAGTCCCCGCCTACCAGCGGCTATGCCCGGTACTTCTACAGCAACGGGGACTGTTATGAGGGTCAGTTCGCGGCATCGCTTCGGCACGGAGATGGGATTTATTCCTCCGCTGACGGCATGCGGTAGGAGCCACAGGGATGAGGCGGAGGGAAGACACACGCGGGAAGCATTTTTTGCCACAACTTATTTTAGGGGGCTTCTGGGCGGCTGCCCTCGATGCTCCAGAGGCCTCGCGGCAGCGAAAGCGGATGCTTCCTAACGGCCACCACGGCATCTGCGTAACTGTCTCTCCGCGAGACACCGTCCCCTAGTTCGTCGGCAGGCTACGCTCTCTGCGTTGTTGCGTTCTTAGATATGACGGCTCATGGTTCTGTGATGAGCGGCACGGGCATGGGGTGCTGGCGCACGAAGCAGCTGGATATTTGTACGTCGGGCAGTGGCAACACAATAAGAAGAGTGGCGAAGGGCACCTTTATTCGCAAAAAGAAAGATATTGGGGCCAGTTCTACGATAACAAATATCACGGAAAAGTCAGCTCTCCATCTACCCCTACGGCCAGCCACCCCTAATTCAGAGGCACAGACGCACCGATGAATATATATTGGATATATATTAATATATGTGCACGCACATCTTCACCTATACACACATGCGCCTGCATGCATGCATGCATACATATATATCTGGATATCTATATATCTATACCCATGCAGACGTATACACACACACCTATGGACCCATATACACATGTCTGGTGGTGTGCTAGCCCGTGTGCAACTGGAGGTGTCTATGTTTTTCCGACGAGCCACAGACTTGCTCAAGCGCACACCATGAGATTTGTGCTGCACTGCTGTCACTGTACACTTTAGCGCTTTTGGAACCTGTGTCTCTGCAGGGGCGGTATGTCCAGCGGGACGGACTAGAGTACGAAGGCGAATTCGCGAAGGGCAGGTTTGAAGGTCTCGGGAAACTAACAATAAGCCAGAGTGGATCGGGGAGAAATTCGCTTCGAAACTATCGCAAGGGTGTTGTCATTCGGGGCGGCTTCGAAGGCGGCAAAGTGTCAGGCACTGTTACTGCTGTCTATGCTGACGGACGGACTTATACAGGAGGGTTATCGGTGAGGCTGCCTTAAGCTGAAGCTGCTGCACGAAACGCACTCGGAAGATCTAGGCCTGCGTGACACTTCACCCTCTTAAATGAGCATGCTGTCGGCTGCCTTCGTTATCGAGGCACGTGACTTGTGCTGAAAGACCGAGGCAAACGCTTCTGCGTGTACACCGCCATCCTTTGATCTGCGTGTCTGTTTGTTTTATCGCTGCCTGGCTTGCTCCGTTGCGTGTGTGTCTGGCATTTGCCTGCCGCCTCTGCGTCCCCAGCCAGAGTCGCTGCTTCCAGACGGAAGCGGGAGCATGCTTTACGCAGACTGCTGCGCTTACGATGGCCAGTGGCGGGGAGGACTGCGACATGGAGCCGGGGTGTTAAGCATCCCTGTTGGGGTGTTACAGGGAAGCGGCACAAAGGGAGGTCCTGTCGAAGACACGCAGGAGACACACGCGGGAGCGGCTACGCTTGAGGGCGAAGTGGTAATGATGGACGGGCAGTGGCTAGATGACAAGCCTGCACCGGATGCAGAGTGGAGTGTCACCTTCCCCAACGGTGACAAATATTTAGGCAGACTCAAGTTCCCAAATGCGAAGGTCCCCATAGGCGAGGACGCCCCCATGGCAACTGACGTGCGGGAGGAACGCAGAGAAGAGCACCCGCACACAAGTCCAGAAGGACGGCGGAAACATTGCCAGAATATAGTGCCGCACGGCTGGGGTCTTTGCAAACTGAAAGCATCGGGGGAAGTGTACGAGGGGCAGTGGATGGACGGCATGCGACACGGAAAAGGAGTATGTCATGGGATCTTTCCATGCTTGGGTTTGGGGGGCCCTTACAAGTCTTTTGCCTGGTTTTTATGCCTGCTTAGCGTTGAAAAATGCGTGAAACTCTAATTGAACCACTCCCTGTATGCAGCCCTCCTCTCCTCTCCGTGCGTGCCCGTCTGTCTGTGTTTCTTTCGCGTTGGCGTTTCCCTGACACCTTCGGATCTGAGGCTGCGCAAGGCGGCAGAGAGCTGGGGTCTGTGATTGGCCTGTGGGCTTGCCAATGTGCGCGTTCCTCGTGAATTATGTGATCACAATACCTTCTCCCTGAGCTCGACAAAATAGGAAGACGATGCTGCACATGCATGGAGTCATGGCACGGCCTCTCTTAGTATGCGGTCTCCTAGGGAAATTGCATGAAGATTTCCCGCCTCCTATTTTTCTCAAGCTTCACGGTCTGTCGTGCGCCTCTTTAGGAGTCGATAACACACAGTGGGGCACGCCACTGCGGCCAATGGCGTTTTGGACATCCCCACGGCACTGGCCACCATATTGATGCGACATCAAGTTGTACACCCGAGGGAGCGTTCCGGTATGAACAGTTCGCGGGTGAGGACAGTCCTGGGATTGTGTTGGAGGAGGAGCACTGCACTGAGCCGCCCCCGAATATTCCAAAAGTCGTATTCGAAGCGTTTTATGCGTTTCCACTTAAGAACTGCCCCCTCGTTGAGCCGCCACCCACACCCTTGCGGTCTTCTAGTTCTGTTTCACCCTCCCATACACCCAGGGACTAGAAAACTGAAGCACGTGATGACACACCTCTCGTACTGCCTTGCCCGATCTAGCATAGGAAGAGGCACTCTTACAACTCCATTGACGGCTTCGAGACAGACTGCACCCGTTCAAAAAGGAAATTAATAAAACAAAACCGATTTGTTGGAGTGGAAACTCGCACCTTGCTCGGTTCCCGTTGTATGGTAAGCGTATAGTGGTTGTCTAAGCGGGCACGAAAGCGTTTTGCCAAGCGCTTTTATATTGAAAAGCACGACTGCATGCTAAATGGTGATGCGTAACACAACACGCCCTGGCTTTCGTTTAGACTTCACGCATATGCAACGTTCTGAGGGTGCCCGATCCATAAACTTGAGGCCGAAATTCCCAGAATCCAAGTCCGATTTCCAATCCCAGACCAAGAGTTCATAGCTCTGTGGGCGGAATTGTCAGTGCAGTGTTAAGGTATGCACCGCCTGTTGCTTGCTCCTTATATATCGCCTACAAAGCTAATATTCTTCGAATGATGAACGCGTGAGCTCGTCGCAATATTCTGTCTTTCTAGCCCCGAATAGGGACGTTGCATTCGTGCCGCTTTTGTAGCGGTTTTCCCACCAGGTGCGAAACGTTTTTACGTCTAAATAATAGTACATCAAATTTGCCAGGATGTCCAGCTCCTCACATCTGCACAGAGCAGCAAACTCCTATTATCGTTTTCTTGAACGAAGTATTTTACACCGAGATAACTCATTTTTTGTCGCATGTTCAATACTGGTGCATTGTTGTTAGTTTTTATTTCGCAACAGTAGCGATTTATGGCTACAGGAACCCGTTATCTACAAATTGCACGCCTTTATTCATGGGCATTCACAACAAAATGAGTGTATAGCGGCTTACCGGAGGTTTGTAGGAAGGCGAAGACTGGTGCGTATGTGAGCCATGAAATGCCGATAGCGCCTCTGGAAAGCCACACAGCTTTTTCTAACCAGCATTAAGGATGGCGTGTGAAAACAACGCTACATGCTTCTCTGTAGCTCATAGACGAGGCAACGTGACTGTCCTTTCTAGTCGAGAACTGAATCATGCAGATTTCAGTATAGCAAAAGGTATCTCATGTACCCAACATACATCAAAATTGCACAAGATAGGCTCACTATAAAAATTAATGACTACATGGAATGACGAATGGGGTGCTTTAGGGAATAACATTTGTCACCTGGAGAACGTAGTATGGTTTCACAACTAAATTTGTCAACAAACAGTTTGGGTAGCCTCACCCTCATCTCTGTCCTATTGACTGTTTCTTCTGCATTTTCTGCCAACTCTTCAAAAAAAGTTCCTCCAGTTATGACGCTTTCTTCCTGCGCTTCGTTGCGCAGCCCTTGCGTCACGGACTGCCTGTAGATGAAAAATAGCAGTAAGCCAAAAACTGGGTATTTTTTAGAGGCCTCTCACCATAACGATCCTGTAGGATCTACAGCTAACACAACTTTCAACAAGTGTGACATAAATCTCCGGGGCAAAATAGGGAGATGGGATGCGTATGAACTACAGCTTAAAGAAAAAGGCAAATGCAGAAGACTTTATCTGAATGGAGATGAGTCACCTACCTCTTGAACAAAAGACTGGAATCCGGCGGCCTATCGACCTCTGGCTCTTCCTTCTCCTTCAACCTGTAAGTCAAGGTATGAAAGCGCATCTTTGAGCGTATGGACTTCGGATGAGACTCTAGGTGTATGAATTTTATTTCCAGTTTCTATGCTTGCAACTATTCATGCCAAGTATATGAGCTGCCTCCCCCCATTTAGCTTATGTTGTCAACTATTGTGGTGGTAGGGCTCAAAGCAGACGCAGTGAGATACAAAAACAATTGCGCACTTTCCGAGCAAAAGTAATATCACTTTCAGCTTAGAAATCGCCCGCTTTAATTTTTCCAGAGGAGAAGAATAGGCCTGGGCAGCTTGGGACAAGCTCTTAGAGTCCCCTGAGTGGCGACAGCACAAGCAGCAGAAAAAGTAGTAACAATAGCAGGAAGAACAGGTAAGAAATTAGCAGGATCAAAACTAAGCTAATACAGAGAAGGACAAAGTCAAGTACAGCGCCTGACATTGCAACTAGTCCTCCGTTCCAAGTAAAAGTTCTTAGCTATGCGCCTCATTAGCGTTCAATCAGGAGTTTGAGCTTAGAATCGCAGAGCTTTGGCCTTTGGACCAAAACCAGAACTCATATTAAACATGTGCACACACGTCTTATGACAGAAGTACACACAATCACACGCTTGGGGTGATGAAGTGACACAGAAATATTTCTCGAGTTAATGAAAACATGACGGGCCCGCTATGAAGTTTTAGAGCTAAGGAACTCCGGACCTGAAAGGATGAGCTGGCAGGCGTTGAATACTGCCGTTTCCGCTTTTGAAAGGAGATGCCCAAGGTAGTGGTCCAAAATGCAGTCGCGAGATGTGCCACTTTTACTGTCTTTCTCTTCTGAGGTAGAAAAAATGGCACAGGTCGAAGATTGCACACGAATGTTTAGCTGCTTCTCTTTAAGCAGTGAAACAGATTTTTGATGCCTTCAACTATGTATTATGATGCAAGAGCCCTGCGGAAGCGGTAACTTCATGGATAGCTATCAGCGCCAGTTGGTCTTACTGGGGTGACAGAGAAGGAAGATTACATCGCTGTCCTGGTTAAAAAGTTCCTCTTTTGGGATTCTGAAGGGATAATGCTCTATGTACTCCATCACTTGCACGTCAGACCTATTCAGGGGTTCAGCGTATGACAACAGGTTGCGAGAACAGTGCCCACAAATCTGCTACGCTTGCGTAAGCCATGTATTTAGCAGTAGAGGGTCCCAATTCTTCAAGCAAAAATAAGGCGTCTCTCTTGCAGCAAACGGCTAGTCTTTGCTGCTTACGTTTCGGAGAGGTCGAGTAGCCAAGTCAGAAAAGAATGGGATGTAACATCACCCTCAGATTTCGTACATGCGGTCTCAAAGTCATCATATGACACGGCCGTGTAGCCTGAGGCGCATTCACCACACAAACCAAAAGTATTTATTTATGTGAGCTAAAAACCACGTTTCGAAGGTTGCCAGGAAGACTGGTTGATTGCAGCAGTCGGTTGGGATAGGACTATTCTGCCAATTGCTCCTTAGAGTTGGGAGACTGTGGCACAATTCTGAATACTGCAAGGCACGTACTTTGCTTTTCAAAATAGTCAAGAAGCAGAAAGAGAGAAACCAGCCTAGAAACAATGTGCTTTTCCACCGCAAAGTTGATATAAACTAGAAACATATCGTTCACTAGGTCCGGAATTACAGGGCACATCTTGTCGCTTGCAGCCTTCGACTGCATAGTGGCTGCAGCACACAACCAACGCATTAAGTTCATTCTAATGTATTAGCAACACACACTGTAAGACCGAGCTGCATAAGTCACCACTTGCGAAGTGACTTCAAAATATTCTGTATAACAGGTGTGAAGTTTCCTTAGTTGCACCAGAGATGAATACTATTTAACCCAGAATTCAATGTCATTGAAGCTAACCATGGTTCTCGACTGTTTCAAGAAGTACCGCGGGACTTATTCATTCATCATTAAAAACTTTATAGGATACGCACGAAAGATCGGATGATCCGTAGGGTCGAGCTGAATGAAGTTTGCCTTGCTTGCGTCCTTAGAAGTGACGGGGGACGGGACATTCGGCTGCTTAGGAGCTGTCACCGGAGCTCCTCCATCCGTTGGCTCTGGCGATTTATGATTACCACTGGCGTTTGGTGGTTTACTCATGGCTGTAGAACATACCCATATGATTGGCACAGGAGCAAGGCCCGGTTCAAGACGGCATACTTTCTTTGATAGCGATCGGCTTTTGAGTTTGACCTTTTGATTAGGACGTAGTATATACTCTTGATTAGGTTTAGCCCCAAAGGACTTCGCGCGATTGTTTGACGCACTGCAACCTGAGCACGATGAGGTTTGAACAGCCCTCTGCTGCCTCGCACTCGCTTACTACCACCATTTGATGGATAACAAGTCGGCCTCCAGGCAAGGGAGTCAAGAATTGTGAAAAAGAATCTTACAGGTATCGGCCTGGCCAGATATTGGTACGCCAATATCTCGGTTCAGAGCTGCTAGAGCCTGTTCGTCATCCAAGTTGGGGAGGACCGCTTTGATCTTCGGGAAAAACCTGTTTGTAGGACGAACCGTTTCGAACATGTCGTAGAAATACGGATCAGGTAGGCACCAGCAGACTCTGAGAAAAGCAATTCAACCCAGCACATGCGCGCATGAGGGCAGTTGCACCTTGGCAGGATGCAGCCGTAGATATCATGGAGTGCTGAACTCAGGACCAATGGAGGTGCTGTAAGAGGCAACTCCCGTTTTGTGTGATACCCGGCCAACAAAACCGCTTGGTACTGATCGCCCACTGTACATACCTTGAAAATTCATTGTCAGGCCGGTACCGACGCAGCGATGGTTTGTGCACTAGCCTAAAAATGCAGGAAACAACGGACCAACCTCAGATATGCCAGCGTACGGGCCTGTTCACGCTGCTTTGTCACATTAAAGGCAAAAACACCTTACAGGCCGCAGCAAGCAAATCGCCACTACGAAGCATACCTAGTAAATGCATTACGAATAACGGCTTCGTAAATTTCAATGCAGCGGCGATACCGGCCTTGATTAGCTAACAAGACAGCAAGCAATTGACCTGCCGGGGAACCAAAGACAAATGCGTAGTGGTGCTGCCAGTGTGATGAGAAGCACGCAGCTCAGTTCGCCGCTAAATTTACCATTGCAAGCTGATGTAATACACCTCCGGTCAATGAGCCTACAAACGCTTGTGTAGCAAGCAGCTCGCGCCTCATTCACACGATTGTCGAATGGCTCAGGTGCGCCTTTCTTGCTACCCTTGTGAAGCCGCGAAACTGAGACACCTAAAACACCCTAAGGAGGCCCAAGTCGCACGGGGTACCTGTGGCGAGTGTTTCCAAATGACACCTCCCGAGAACTCTGGTCTGCCACTGATAATAGACATGTAAACCAAACAGCGCACCACACAACGACGTCAGTTGTATAAGCCTTGAGCAGAAATGCAACAACCACCAGCTTTCCGGGTGCTATCGTATGACTAGCCGCGTAGACCGCCTAGGCACCATGAGGAGCCACAGCGAGGAGTACCTCTAAAGTTTTGGATGCGATCTCAATCCCTCGTTCCAAAATAACTCCTCCTGATTCGTTTTTTGTGGCGTCAATCAGCAATAGTAGTGACATGGAAAACTCGCGCGCTGCTGTCATTGTTAAAGTATGCCTTGCTCCCTTAAGTAAGCAACGTTGAGACAAAGCAACGCAAGGGCACTAGTCCATATGAGGATGTAGTGCACTTTTATATTCTAGCCCTTGCATATAAGGCTTATGTTGAACAGGCTAACGATTGGCAGAGGAACTCCAGCATGGGCTCTAGATAATGTGAATATTTGGAGGAGTCGTACAAAATGAAAGTCGTAGGCATCCAACGCCCACTGCAGCATCAAGGAAGCACTATTCGCCATCATCGCCACTTGTTCTGGGGAGATGAATTCCTGTAACTGCAGCGCAACATTCATGAGTCGTTACACAATAGAGACGTTAGGATTCAAGCAAGTTGCCACACTTAAAGGGCCTTCGGAGCTTCACAAAACGAAATATTGCGATTAGACAGACCCTGCGATTGCTTCGAAGGCGACCATAGACAAGCGCAAGCTTGCAGTGCGCGAGCATTCGAAGGAGGCCGGCCATTTTTGGAGTAACCGGCGCTGGGGGTATCCCCGCTGGGATCTACACAGAGGCACACACGTAAGCCGCACCACAATTCTTTAGCCCTTTAAGTAGGCACTTGTGTATCCCGCTTTACATCCCGAGTTTGACTTTGGTGCTATTGGATTCGGGTTGCCACGGCCATTGTATAACGATTGGTGGACACCTTCAATTTTACACTGCATAAAAACCTTCGTACAAACGAGTTGCCTGTAAACATGCGAAGGTAGAATGTACAGCACCAAGCCTTACCTTAGAGGCATCATCCGTTGCGATGACAGTCAGAAGCTGCTTTAGGCTCGTAAGCTGCGCATTCCCATAACAAGCGGGAAGAAGTGGCACCACCTCGGCGACCCCGATACGCATGGCTAGCCAAGAATTTCAGCTACAGGAAGTCTGGTGTCAGTGTGTGGAGGTGGGTGCCAGGGCCGTTTCCTATTGATCAATTTTAGCTGTGCTCGCAAGTTTAGCTGTGCTCGAAGGCAGCGCATTACGGGCCACAAAATCAGCTATCAGTAGCATGCGAAGGGACGAAGAAACCAGTTGGGATACTTCAGCAATCGAATTGCAAGGGCAGGGGAACAAACTGCTCGTACGTCTTCGTTTTTCAGAGACACAGAGAGTACTGCGCTGAGGGATACTGCTGCTTGCAATCCCGCAACGCACTGTCGCCAATCGCGCCCAAGGCTTGAAACCCTGGACGCACAAGCGAGTCAAGACAAGACGTGTAGCGACATCCAGCATCCCAGTATAGGTGTCGGACGCTGGGCGACACGACGCTGCTGATGCAAGAACACAAGCTAGCAAGAGCAGGACGGCGGAAGAGGCTTGTTAGCTCAGTTATGCGTCGCATGCATGGCAGCTCGGAGGTTCGAGAACAGTCACCACACACGTAATGTGCTTTTGCGAGATGTACTTCGGGAGGGGGTGGAAGGCTATTTTGGAGGCACACACGTTGCAACACTCACCAGGCCTGTGCAACTGTTACATCAAGAGTCGAAGGATGATGGCCGCCCCAGTGGAAGTCCAGCACCCGCTGGATCCTGTGCGCACTAGCCACTAGTTGTGCCCTCGGAGGAGGCTGTGACGAGCCATGTGCGTCTGCCAGGAGAAGCAGCAGGCGTGCCGGGACCTACAACCAACAGTAGATGACATGCATACCCCGGAAGGAGTGTCACACCACTTTGACGAAAGCAGCATCTGTCTAGAACAGCCGGGCGGTGCTGCGTGCTGTTTTTAAATGCTGCTCCTGAGCAACACCCCGCTTTTGTCTTGTACAACGCTCCCGTCATGAGAAATGGCAGGCCGCCATCTCGCTCGTTCGAAAGCGGTGGTATGCATCCATGGTTCACGTACCGATGCTGCATGCGCCTCGGGGTATTGCGCGATACACCGCTGTGCCAGGAGGTGGGCAACATCCCAGGACTCGTATCTGCAAAAGTATGCATTTCGAAGCTCGAAAGGAGGTCCAACAGCTTCAAGCTGTCATGTGCACGACTAAGGATACGTGCGTGCCAAGCTTTGGGGTTTCGGCTTGATGGCCTTAAGAATTGGTTCTAGAGGTCTAACCGCAAGGCGATGCCAATGAGTTCCACCGTGGCATCTTCCACATCCCATGAATCCTAATGCCAAAGAATAATAGACATGCAGGATACATTCATCACCTTGAACTTGATATGCACACGTCAAGCATCGACGTGACGTGCGCGGCTACCTCCTCGCAAAGACCAGTCCTGACTGGTACAGCTTTCGTAGCTTACCTGGGCAAGGAGCAGTGGATGACCTTGTGTAGTACTGTACATCGAGGTGAGGACGCGAGAATCTAGACCCTTGCCTATTTCCTTGATCACGTGCCATAAGGGACTGCTGCACTGCATTACAGCATGGCCTAAGAGTCGCGCCACAACCGTTTGGGCCGGAGAAGGCATCTGTATAATTGTAGAACTGGCAGGGCTAAGAAGCGGCAGGTTTGAGGGATCTCGAACCACAGATAGCAGTGGGAGAGATTTCGGCACAATGACCGAACGAGAAAGCTTGGGCATCCATGTCTTCATGCGGAAGCAGACGCACAACAACATTCCAAATCAAGTTCCTATTCATAAACCCCTACAGAACGTCCTGCTACCCCACCATTAGAAGTTGTGCTTTCAAGCTACACGCGGGCTGAGGGTGAGAGAGTGCACTTTAGATGGATGAATCACCGCGTGCTCTAAGAAAAAGATGTCTACTCACTCGGATGTGAGACGGCATGAGGGGGAATGCTCGATCCAACAGGTTGCCAATTGATGCCGTGCAGGGAAGGAAACTTATTCCACAGTGATGCTGCGAAGATACGGGATATCCATACAGCGACATGTGTGCTCAAAAGTACCTCAGAAGCTCTTGGAGGAACCAACGAAAGCTTGTGACCCTCAGTACGCGCTGCGTGTAGGGTCTACTGAACTCACCTGTAATGATACATAGAGAGCTGGCAGGTAGATTCGCTCCTTTCGCACCATCGATGCCTCGACGCCAAACAATTTTGAACATCTGAAGCAAAGCCGGCGCCCAAGCAGCCCCTAAAGATGAGTTAATTAGTCTTTCTACCTGATTAACTCTCCTCTCGCTACGGACTGTTTGGGGTGCACATTGCAGGAAGTAGGGTTTGTGATACACCGAAGGAGAGTAGTACCTGCAGCAGAGGAAACCTCGCCAGAATCCCTCAGATTCGGTGCAGCTCCCAATAGTCATATTAAACAAATTTAGGGCTACAATGTCAGGCCTGCAGTTGCAACACGAAAAAGCAGAGACTCTGATGACATTATTCTATTCTCGGTTTACTCCTTACTCCCTGCACACTCGCAGGTTGCCGACGTAGGGTGCAGCCTGGCACTATGAAGTTGCTGTGCAGCGACTGGATGCCGTTCTGCATACCACGAAAAGGAGCGAAATCTATGCTTTGATAAATTCAACAAGTAAGGCGAATCGTCTAGCAAGCGTGAGGCAACGAAGAGTGGAAGTTCCAGGAAGCCTTCCCTCAACAAGGACTCCTTGCTGTACTTGTGATAACAAGCTGAGGAGTGCGTAAACCAGTTGCCACCTCGCCACACCGCTACAACCTTTAACTCTTAGGGTCCTCAACGATGCGAGGCGAAGGACGGGAGCAAAGCCTGCTTTAGCCTGGACACTCCTCGTATGGCAGCCTGCATCTGGCTCGGGTGTTATAGAAACAGCACTAAGCAAGACACGCCTCGAAGCGAGCATACACACCTCCAGCTTTCACAAGCTCGCCGAAAACGGTGGAGTCGTCGCTTGTGGCAGTACTCAGTGCATCGTCATCGACGCCCTTGAACGCAAAGACAGTCAAAGAGCACTGCTTCAAGGAAAATGGCACAAATATCGAGGCAGCGTAGGTGGGTGGCGTAGGCAGGCGTAGAGGCCATAACATTGCAGGGGCAAGTTGCTCCAAAAGCGCAGCACGCGACTAGTGAACATTTTCAACTAAGCTCAGGCTTATGCAGCAGCCTTGTATGTGTTCTGAAACGCCTGTATACGTGCTCCTTTACGCAGAATAGCATTCTCCGGGCGCTCAGTGTGGCGAACACTAAAGAAGCTTTTGAGATGAAACCACTTTGCTGTCCACATGGCGGAGGCTCACAAAAGTGGGGAGGGAGGGAGGGGCGGGGAAATTTTATTTCGCATTGTAAATCAGAACACACATACACACACGTACATCAACAAAGTCTTGCTCATCGCCATTACGCAGCAGACCCTCCACACGCTCTGTAGACATCAGATAGGCAAGTGAAAAAGCGGCATCTCTTCGCATAAGGTTTTAGGGCAATATGTGCGTTTCCCACGAGAAGTGAGGAAATAACGGATAGAGGAAAAATAGCGTGGTAGATGCTTGCCTGTGGCCTTCGTTGTTCCCAAAGCCTCGAGCTCCGTACTTGTACAGAAGATTAAACGCCGGAGCACCTCTTTCAGCAGCTGTTTCAGAGTACGGGCTGTGATAAAGCAAAGGAAGTCTGTCTTAACGATGAAAAAGTGAGGATTCAAGTGATAACATCCTATTTTCCGCTGCTGCGCCTATTACGGTCACAAGCTCCAACAGACAGACATGTGTGCAGGGGGAGTACCCCTACATACTTCCGCTATGCATCTGTTCACACGCGTGTCAATATATATGAGGAAGTGCACACATATGGATGTTTTAGGTGAGGTTTAAGCACATATTTACAACTGTGCACATGACAACATGCGGGCATCATAGATACGCATGCTCCTTTTGCCATGTAGAACAATTTGGTCTGGGAGCCCACTTCAAAGAACGGCACACGCAACGGCATAGTTCGCCTTACCGACAATTTCCACCAAGAGCATCTGCTGTACCCAGGGGCTTCTAGTGCGTTTGTACATGATGCCTGCGCGCAGAGTGACGAATATGCACGCTCTAGTAGTGTTCAAGATCTTCGAGTTTAAGCTAAGCCCTGAGACCAGCTTTTCCTTGAAAAGCGGAAAGCTAGGTGCTGCAAAGCGGAGGCTGCGTTTGTGTGCGTTGCTGGATGCTGTAAGGTGTGCCAAGGGGATCGTACATCCATGCCATAAAAGCGTGCTAGCTCGTTTAGACGAAGCAATGTGCTGAAACATTCTCAAAGATACAGGCGAGGGAAAGGAAGGAGTGAGAAAAGAAAGAAACCTGATTGTACAAAGATACCTAGGAGACGCATGTTGATGCCACGCCTATGCAAGTAACTGGTAAGGGAGATTGAATCATGAGGGCC
The DNA here is from genome assembly GCF_002999335.1 of Cyclospora cayetanensis. Taxonomy (NCBI): domain Eukaryota; phylum Apicomplexa; class Conoidasida; order Eucoccidiorida; family Eimeriidae; genus Cyclospora; species Cyclospora cayetanensis. The sequence continues at coordinate 94,893 of NW_020312761.1, read as the reverse complement.
ATATGGATCCATCCTTTCCAGCTCAGCGACGACGCTGCGGACACCAGCAGAACACCTCTTAGGATTCAATTAGCAGATTGGACTGCCAAAGGCAGATTAAACATGCGAAACTAGCTCTGACTATGGCAGTCATACAGTAAGTCATTGCATTCCAAACTCCACAAATAGAATGCAAGCATGGACAATGTGTCCATGCTATGCAAAAGCTGCGGTTAATGCATACAGCACGCCATGTATATATATAGATATTTGTCTCGTTCATGAAGGGCGACGTACTCATTCAGGATAACCGATCTTATTACAGACTTGATAAGCGTCTCCAGCCGCTGACCCTCGCTGCCTGGAGGAGCTTGCCCGCAAACAACTGGCTCGCTGGCTTCTCTGTATTTGCACTGGTATTTGCTGGTGATGAAGTGAAGGCTGCAATCAGACGGAGACGTTTACAGCAGAGTCCGAATCGTCCCCTGATCTGCCTATTTGGCGGAAAGACGCACTAAAGTGGAAGAATAACGCGTTTCTAGCAACTCGGTGGGAGCATTCTATGCCTTACAGATCATCCACAGGAGCATAGAGGCGATTGAAGGGAGATCGCTCCATTACATCGTTGTACCCGTGGCTAGGTGCCGTAGGATCCTAGAGACGCAGCCAGCACAAACGCCGCCCATCCAAGAGTAAACAGCCCCTTACAAATCGACTAAAATACCCGCGTGCCTCCTTCCTGAGGTGCAGTAGTGCTGCTGTCATTTAATGCTTTCCCTCTCGAGTTTTCACCCCCATAGGTTCCAAAATGACATCATTGCTCTCAGCAGGGCACTCGAAATCCGTGCTGCCATTGCCAGACCTTTAGGGTGGTTTGTTGGGGGGCTTCTTGAATATTCTTCAGGGCGAGTTCCATATCAGCCGAGTGCTCAACTGCCACAGTACGGAGGCGCTGTGCAAGCGTAGGAATCGAGGCGGCTTCGCTTTTGCCGGAGAAAAGCGGAAGCGCGTAGCACGTCTGTGTGGACAACGCATGCGGCCGGCCGGAGAAATGCATCTAACAAAGAGTGCACAAGGCGCCTGTTTGCGGCAACGTGGCATGCACACTTCGATTCAAGGAACCCTGGAGAAGTGTTGTGTCTGGCTGCAGCGTTCCCGCAGAAACAGCCGAGCAGAGTCGGTGGAGGCAGCACTATCCACGTTTGAGCTGCATCCAGCGAAAAGCGCTGGTATCCAGCAAGCAGGGGTGCAGTGAGAGCGCGACGGCATGTGCAAAAGAGACTCACCCTATAGAGCATCATCGTATCGGCTCCTCTGTTTTTCAGAGAGAGAAGGATTGTTGTGTCGCGAGGAAGCTTTGAGGGGCATATTGGCCTCAGCAGGTTGCAAATATTGAGCTTGTTTTCGATGTAGGATATTTCCTGGAACAAAGACAGCAGCAACAGCTACATGCCTTCTAACGCCTCTGGCAAGCCCAGAAAGCACAAGTGCCACACCCCCAAAATCCAAGGCCCCGTAGGCTAAACGCTGCGGTAGGCGTTGCACGCTTGGACGGCAAGATCGTGAATCCTCAGTGGTGCAGGAAAATAAGCCTTTTGCGGGAAGAAGAGGACTTGCACATGTTGAGCCAGCTTACGTGGCGGATGCGCTCAGAGAGCGGCTGAGGCCATGCAAGGACCTCTGGTATCGAGTCTGACAGCGGCATGACCACTACTCTGAATCCCTTGTAATCCACAGCTGCAGCAAAATGCGCATGAAACAGTGCAAGCAAGCCAGATTAGGAGCACTCTGCGTACTAGGAAAGGGCACGAGAGGGAGAGCCCTGCCTCCTCCTGCTGGGGCGATCTCCTTTGGCCTGTCACCAAAGCTGTCGCGCCAGAAGTCGTCAGGATGATGAAAAGCGCAAGCCACACTCATCAGAGAGCTGACGCACCTGTCATAAGCAAGGTGCTGAGACATGTCAGTCTGGACGACTTCGAGGTCTTCGCCTTCCCCGGCTAACGGCAATCAACAGCGAGACACAATCCAGCCTATTTCGTCCTCTTTTTCCCCCTCCTCAGTGAACAGATCCTCTAGACGACCATGGCATGAGCTTGGCGGAAAGACGCCAAGGAAAGAAAAGGGACGGAGGCTGGCACTTCTGAGAGCAGAGCACGCTAAGAACTTACTACCGCCTGGGCGGTCTGCCTCTTCAGCGCGACAATTGCATCGTTGATCATCTGTTGGGCCTGTATCTCAATCCCGTAGAGCCTGATCGCAGAAAACGTAGAGACAAACGCCATCGCGCGACACACAGAGGGCCTAGCCATGTGGGGGGAGAGACGACCGATGGGGGCGGGGGGGAGGGGTCTAGAGAAGCTGGCCGCCAAGCCGAAGTGCGCGATTGCTAAGCGATGCGAATACACTTCACGCCTAGAGAGGTTCCCCGCTTAGACACAGTGCCGAGTACGGGTTGCAGGAGAAACTACTTGCTGGCTTCTTCTACGTCCACCTTCTCATCTCCCAAGACAAGAATCGCCAGAAGGAGCCCTGAGCCAGAGAGTCCTGTTCCTTGTCGGCTTACGAAGAGCTGTGGACGAATGCGTAACAGTCCGTCTCTGTGCACCCTGTTGCTGCTATGTAGAGCATCTGATTCGGCGTGTAGTACCGATAAGGGGAATGGTGTTTTTTCAGCAAAGGGTGGACTGGCCGGAGGGCGAAAGGGGGAGATTTTCTCCATGCAGGCAGCTGCTGCCTGTCTCACGCAGAGCTTGGGGGCAAAGCGAGGGGGGACTCACCTCGTCACGCTTAAAAAGAGCGAAAATGCGGAGGGGGTGGCCTGCAGGAAGTCGACGGAAATGATATTTTTCTCTCCACTTGTCCATAAACGTGCGAAGATCACGCAAGTGGGAGCACTTCGTGGAAGTCACCCGTAAGCCCTCCTGGGGTTGCCTGGCTTTTGGTTCGGTGGGCTCAGGCTCTTTCGTCTCCTGCGGATTGCTGTCTTCGTCGTTGCGGTAGAAGGGCAGTGAACCCTGCAGAACAGAGCGCCTGAAAGATTACCCATTAGCGTGTAGGAGGAACAAGGGTGCGATGGCTAGAGCACGGGTCTTATGAAGGGGACGAGAGCTTTTTGGAGTCACCAACGCAGGCAGCCACCCTTTAAAAACTGGCATATCCTTCTTGTGCGCCTCCTCAAGTGCTCTGTAGATAGGGCATGCTTCAGGGGTTTTCAAAAATCCAGCACAGCAATACGCCGGAGGTAGCGTGCGGAGGGCAGGAAGCAGGGAGCACTGCTGGCACGCCGACTTACTATGAGCAGCCGTCCGGCTGTGGGGGAGAAGACCTCCTCCTCAATGATCTGCATTGCATAGTTTGATGCGTGAAAAGCGAACGTCGAGGCGCAGCAGACTGCCTGACAGGTGTTTAGCAAGGACTTGTGCAGATTCGTGGTGCCGCTCTGGCGCATGCATACCACACACACACACATTCACAGACAACGAGTACGCACCGCTGACACGCAAAGCCTTTATCTGCAGTAGAGGAGCAAGACTTGGGAAGCGCAAGAGGCTTGTGCATGCCTAGTGAAGGGGAAGCACAAGCTATTGCTAGGTTATTGCGATACTGCGTAGCTGCATGCATATATTCTATGCCTTCACCCGGGATGCTCCGTCTGTATGTACATATGTGGGGTTGAAAGCCATCACACAGGGTACTACAGGTCAAAATATGGGGCATTCGGAGGCTCCAAACCCTAACTAAAAATATAGTTGATACCAGGTCGAGTCCAAATTTCTGTGAGCTGTGTATATTCGTAGAAAGAGCCTTGTCGAGGAGAAAGTTGAACGTGTTGTTGGCACAGCGATCCCACCCCAGAAACCCTGAAAAGGCAATCCCATCGAAGGTCAATCAATGCCTGCCCGAATCAGGAGGAGAGCTAAATTTCTTTAGCGACTTGAATGTCATCCATGTGCTCCGCACGTGGGGATACGAGGGAAAGGGAGAGAGGCCAAAAGGCGCAAAGCATGGGGAATGTACCGTGTTCTCTCGTGCGCTCCCGTATACTCCCGTTCATAGCCCTTACGACTGTGTCAGAGCTTAACAAAGGAATTGGGGTGGTTGCAAGGATTCGGTACGGATGGCTGTCCAGGAAGAAAGTGGCGAATCGACTGGCAGAACAGTCCCCTGAAAAAAGTACAATGAGCCCAGCGGCTGTCTACCCTGAGTCGACCTCCGTCCTACGTGTCGAGGGAGTCAAAAGGAAACGAAGATTCGAACTCCTTTTGCGCCATGCATTGGTAGGAGTAGTAGTAGTAACCAACCCTCCCCACCTGCTCCGTCGTGTTCGCGCTAGTCGCGGGTTCCAGCTACTCAGGCAGCATTGTTCAGAGTTGCTAAATTCGACTCTCGTTCACCAGTAGAGCTGCGGACAGTCGTGTCTGTGCGCACAGTCCGGAAGGGGTCTCTAGGGGCCCCCACCTGCGTAAGGGATGCATATAAATAAACACACCTGTCTTTAGACGGGTTATCATGGGGACGACAACAACTCCGTCTCTGTCCATTTGCACGAGGAGCTCGTCGATGCGCGAGGTGAGACCTTTAAGATTGAATGTCATCTCACCTGCAATGGGCTACGGCACAGGGCAGAGATGGGGGGGAGGGGCAGGTGGGTGGGGGAGCAAGGACAGAAAGGCCGCACAAAGAATGCAGCAATGTCTCAATTCGCCGGAGAGACGCTTTGAAGATGTGTTGCAGGACCGTAAAGCGTTCTTGTGGGAGAAAAGAGGGACGTCTGGGTCTTAAAGTCTCTTTTGACCCCGCTTAGCTGAATATGCATGTAACACAGGAGGGCTTCATAGAAGAGGCTAAAAAGGTACCGCTGAGAAGGCTTCAATCTTCTGCTCCAGTATTTCTTTGCGCGCCTGCCTCAGGAGACCTCGAATGGCGCTAGAATTTTCGCACTGAGCCTCTAGTTGGGGCAAAATGTTTTGCCTGTTTCATAGCATTCTCACACACAGAAAGCCAGCAGGATTCATAAAGAACGAGATCAGCTCGCCTTTCCGGGCCGAATTTGCAAGGAGTCACCGCGCGTCTGCTGCTGGGAGTCACTCGGAGCCTCCTTTGAGAAACCAACCGGCCTTGCAGTGGTGCCACACGGCTAGACTAGAGAGGCGTATTCTGGGACTGCCCCCCTAGGAGCGGCGCCTCTGTAAAGCGAAGCTAGTTGCGCCCCTTCAACGAGTTCTCAACGCAAGGCCCCTCAAACAAGTTAGAAGCGAGCAAAGCTGCTGACCGCTGCTGTGCGTATTCATCGTCCGCAAGGCGCGTTTTCTGACTCCAGAAGAAACTGAAACTCTTGGCCTTGACGGTGGTGTATTTCAGACGCACACTCATGTGCACAGTCCCTGAAGACACAAAGAGGCTGCCACTGTGCACCTTACACCGACTCCCTACAAAGCCTGAACGCGGTACCGCCCCCAGAAGCATGCCTCCCTTAAACCGCTTCTCCAAGCCGTGTCTTTTAAGCAGTACACCACACACTCTGCTGCGGGCCTGCTGACACTGCAGGCACCTGTAATGGGTGCGTGAGCATGCCGTTGTCGACGCTTGGCTACGCTAGAACTGACTTTGCTGGCGTCCTTCTAGTGCTCTAGCGTCGGCCGAGCGCCCCGCCGCCCCCTTTGAAAGCGTTGCCTTTTACCCAGGATTTCTCTGCTTTCTCGCTCTATTTTCTATGAGCCACTGGAGTTTTCTCCAGCGAGATTCGCTAGAAGGCCCTTGTGGACGCACCCGCCGAAACATTGGAGTTTGTGCCGACGAACAGCCCGAATGCGTTGGTGGGAAGGAGGGCACTAAGACCTCTACAGCGGCGACCCAGAGAAATCTGCGCGCTAGCCAAGCACTTGCGCAGGTTGGAGAGGCTTTCCTGAGGGCAAGAGAAGCAGGGCACCCAGCGGCAAGGAGGCAGACGGGAGGCTTTACACCCACACGACATAGAGAGGCCAGACTAGAAGGGGAAGGAAAAGGAGCAGAGCGGCACCGCCTCAAAAGCACGCGCGCGACTTTGGACTCTAGGCTTGAAGGCACACTGCACGGGAAGGGGCTAGAACCACCTCCCTCTTTTCACGATCGTAAGGCCTCCAGCATGCGCCTGTCATGCTTAAGTTTCTAACCCAATGGGAAGGGCCTCACCAGCATCACGTAAATTTCCAGGCTGGGGGATGTCATTGGAAACGCGGAGCTGAAGGGTAGCTGGAAAGCGTTGTTGAGCGTCAGCGTGACCTGCATGCACAAGCAAAGAGTCAAACGCACATTGAGAGGCTCGACAGTTTGAGGTTTTCTCTCCCCAAATCTTCCACAACACGACCCCCTCGGAGGAGAGAAACGTGGCCACCGGATTTGGGAGCTTGCAAAGAGCTAAATCCGAGAGATGCCAAGAGTCGCAGAAGGGAATAACCTGCGATCGTTTGTAGGGTGCCAGCAGCGACACCTACGGCGGCAAGCGACCCCAGAACGCGCCGCACAAAGACAGCAAAACACAGAGTTGGCTATAAGGGCGCACCAAGGTATCATCTATCTTCTTCCTGAAAACTTTGTAGCAGATGCGTCGAGGGTCACCACATGCGTGTGGAAGGTTTTCCCCTCTGTATATCACGGCAATAGAGACCTGCGGGAGCATTCCCAGGAGGGCAAAAGAAAAGCGCCGATGGCTCGAAAGATGGCTCGAAAGCATGATGGGCATGTCTAGCTGAACCTGTTCAGCACTGGAATGTGGAGGCAAGCAAGGGTAGCGTCAGAGGTCCGATAGAGCCTTAGCCAGCGGCGTCGCGCAAGGTGCAAAGCCACACCTTGTTTTTGTTTTCTATGAGAGGCAGCACATCTGTATTGAACTTCATGTAGGCCAAGCGCACTTCCAGGATAGGTTCCTTCACGGCGGGGATCTCCCCGAGGGAGGCGCCGTAGGTCAGCATCTTGGCTTCTTACGGAGGAGGGAGGGTTAATGAAATATGGTGGGTGTCGACGTGGAAGCAGCGGCGTTTGGCTTCGCAGACCATCGACACTTTGAAGGCGTCCCCGCCACACCCTTCCCGAGAGAGGCCTTTGATGCCAACGCGGTCCTTCGCCTCGCCTTAACGCGGAGTCGCACAGCGTATCGAAGGCTGTAGAGGGGGAAGCAGAAGGCTTAAAATCCAGCGTGGCGGGAGCAGCAGCGGCAGCGCTGCCGCCGCCGCCTGCGCGATTGTACTATGGGCGCCTACTGAATGGTCTTCCTCCATGAGAATTCAGTTCCGCAGTTTGGACAGAAAAGCCTTCCCGCTTCATTGGTACCTGTGTGTGAGTGTGAAAAGTCTTAAGGGACGAGAGGAGCAAGCTCTAGAACGCCGGAGACTACGAGAGACTCTGTTTCACTCGCCCGCCTCTGAGGAGAGGAGGCACCACTGCACAGTGTCGCGTAGCGGCGCTCAAAGGCTCTGGAACCTGTAGGCCCCTCGTAGCACCCCATTAAATAGGTATTTCGGTGCCTACTAGAGTCGATCAAGAACCTTTCTGTCGTCTAAAAGAGCTAAAAGGGGCAATTTAACGCCGCGTTCTCACGCCTCACTCACAGGCGGGTGGGCGGCCTGGTCTGGGCAGTAGTAGAGTGCCTGCGTGGTGTGAGGCTCTATGTGGCGCGAACTGCTGCGTGTTTCTCTTCTGGCCTTGCTTCTTGAAGCCTTCCAGGGGGGCATGTGCGGCGAAAAGGGCCTTAAAATACGTGTTTTTGCAAGCCGAATGCGCCAGTGCAAACATTTCGAGGGGCCTCTCGGGATTTTTTAGCAAAGTCACGCCACAGGCGGCCCCACGGACGCACTACGTACTGCTACCGCCGGCAGCGGCAGCGGCAACCCTTTAAACTCGAGAAACTCTGCCTCCCTGCAGCCTCTGCCGCCAAAACATTGCAAATATCGTCTTTCGAGACCTAGGAATACCCTTCTTCTTCCCCAAGACACCCTGCAGTTACGCCAACGCAAGCCGCCTCCCTCTCCCTCTGGACGCCCTTATACATAGAGGAGCAAGTCGCGCCTCCTGCTGCTGCAGGGGCAGTGCAACAGCAGCACCAGCAGCGGCAGCGGCAGCCGCGTTCTCTCTCGCTCTCCAGTATTTCACCGCAGTCAAGTATTTTTTGCTGCCTCTTCGATATTCGCGCATTGAGCCCAGAGGTACATCGCCTCGCCTTTCCTCCTGCGCCTTCCGCAGCAGCAACAGCAGCCAACACGCCTCTTCCCGCGTGACTGCAGCACAGCTCCATCCAATGCGCTTCCAAACGCGAAGCGAGCCTCCTTGAGAGCCCCTCGAAACGCCTCAAAGCCGCTTTCTGCAGACACCTTCCTCAGGAGTCGCAGCAGCAGACACCGCCTCGAACAGGGGCCCCCCTCCCAGCTGCTAGTGCTGCAGCAGGAAGGCTCCTACTGGAGAACAGAGGTCTCAAATTGTTTCCCACGCTGTGCGGAGAGGTGGCTGCGCGCGTCACGACCTCCCACTTGCCACGGGCATGCTGCATGTCTCGCTCGTTTGCCCCCCTTCCTTCCCCCCTCTCGCGCGCTCCTCAGGTGTGCCCTCCCCTGCAGCGAGCGCCATCGGAATGGCTAGCAGGGGCTTCTGAGGCGTCTCCGCACCCTTTTTCTCCACAGCTCGCAACGCCGCGAGAGCCTCGCTTGCACGCGAGGCTCCTCCGCGCACATGGGGGGGGTGGGCAGTACTGTGCAGTTTGAGGGGGCCCCCCCCCTGGCTTGCCGCAGATCCGCAGGCGAGGAGGCTCCACTGCCGCTCGACAAACGAGAAGCAGCGTCCTCTTCCACAGGGTTCCCCTCTCCCACCAGCCTCACGCGGCAGCCACCCGCTGGCTTGTGGCAGGCAGAGGAAGGAGACAAGTCTCTCGACGCTGTGCTGCACACGCTCAGAGTCTGGGGAGCTTCTGCTACTACTACTTCTGCTACTTCTGCTGCTTCTACTACTACTGCTACTACTACTGCTGCTGCTACTGCTGCTGCTACTACTGCTGCTGCTGCCGCGAGAAAAGGAGCAGGGGGAAAAGGGGCCCCCCAGGGGGCCCCTCCTTCTCAAGGAGGCCCCTCTACGGGCTGCCTGCTGCGGCAGCGTCAGCTGCTGCTTGCGTGGCGCATGAGTCGGAGAGGCGTTCCTGGCCGCTGCGGCTGCTGCGAGACGCTTCTTTCCCTCGAATTACCGAGCAGTGCGAGCCGCTTTCCTCAGAAAACAGCCGGAAATCCACCAGGGAAGCGCGGGAAGGGGAGGAGCCGCTCCCCAAAAACCGATGACACTCCCCCAAAGGGGGGAAGAGGGGGCCCCTTCTTGGCAGCTTCCCGACGCCGACTTGTTGGAATGAGTTCTCTCCATCTCGATGCCTCGAGTTGCTACCTCATCGTGCATGTATACACGACTTCGGCGCAGCAGCCTCACGCGGAGGGGCCTCTCCTGCTCCCTTGTGCGTGCGTCAAAAACAACGAGCGGCGAGGCAGCCTCCCCTCTCCAAGCCACGCAGGAGGCTCTGCTGCTTCAGCAGCAGAGCCTGCCGCCGACAGAGGCAGCACTGACGGCTGCCAGCACTCGCCACAAAGCCCCTCCTCCTCCGCTCGTTGCGGCAGCAACACTTGTAGCAACAGCGGCAGCAACACTTGTAGCCTCTCCGCAGAGACGCTGCTGAGTGCAGATCTCTTGCGCCTCCTCTCTCAAGCGCATTCTGCAATTGCATTGGACAGCTGCAGTCGGAGCGTGTGGCATGCCGTACAGCCTTGCCAGTGTTGCATGCAGCTGACAAATCAGCAGCCTCAAGAGCAACAACAACTCGACAGCAAGGACGGATTCCATAGCAAAGCCAGCACGAAGACTTCCCAGACAAAGGCGCCGCAGGCTTTCCTCAAGACGAGACATTGCTCGCAGGAGGAGGGGCAGCAGCAGCAACTACAAAAAACAGAGCAACAACAACAGCAGGAGCAGCACGTGTGGGCAGTTTACTTGTGGGAGGGCTTGGAGGCACCCCGCTATATCCTCGTAAGCTGAGAGGATGTATGTACATATGTATGTATGTGTATAGGTGTATATGTATAGGTGTATGTGTATGCCTCTCCTGCGCTCTTTCCCATTCTGTCTCTCTCTATCTCTTCATATGTCTGCATCTCGCTATCTCTCTATATCCCTCTCTATATCGATATATATATATATATATCTCTATCAATCTCTCTTTCTCTCTCTCTATCAATCTCTCTTTCTTCTGCCCTTATTCTATCGTTTTGTTGCGCCTTCTAAAGGCCACGCGGAGGAGCTTCATGGCTGCTGTTGCTCGTGTGGCTGTTGTTTCTTTTTGTTTCGAAGGATCACTCCCGTCTGCGCACTTTGCGTCTCGTGGAGGCACTTGAAAGCTGCAGTCAGAAGGGACCGCAGTGTCTGTCTCCCGCAGCGTTGCTGCCGTGGGGAGTCTTGGCAGTCATTCAACCGCATCGCGGAGAAGCAAGGAGAGAGGCAAGAAGGGGGGGGGGGTCTGCGGAGCAACTTGCAGGAGGAGGGGAATGGATGTCTGGCGAAAAAGGAGAGCAGCAGCAACAGCAGCAGCAGCAGCTGATGTCTTCGGCAGAGGCACACGCACTACTCGCCCGCAACGCGCTGCTGCAGCGGCTGCTGCTTAAACCTCCCCAGTTGAGCTGTGGGGTGTCTTCGTATTTGGCAACTGGTGGGAAGCAGTCTGGGGAAGGGATAGAAGTGCTTGCAGGCTGTGCGACCGCTTCTGCCGACTCAGAGACGTCTGCAATAAGCAATCAAGGTGACATGACACCTGCCAAGAGAAACATCCTGCATCTGCAGCAAACTCAGGATACAGCTCAAGTGCAGCTGCACGAACAGCTTCACCAGCAGACTCCTGTGCAACGCACTGCTGTTGTCGTTCCCCCCCTCGCCCTCACAGGCAAGGGTGTTCCTTGTCTGCAGCTCCAGCAGCTACAGCATCAGCAACAAAAGCAACAGTCGCAACATCAGCAACAGTTGCAGCAACAGTCGCATCATCATCAGCAACAACATCATCATCAGCATCATCATCAACATCATCAGCATCAACAACATCAACATCGTCAGCATCAACATCATCAACATGATCAGCAGCAACAACAGCAGGATTCTCGAGCAGCGCTCTTTGAGGGCTTTCCTAGCGGTAGCGTAGCCGAAGCTGTTTCTTCTCGAAGTGTCTCCCCTCGACATTCTGATGGTTCTGTCTCGCACCGAGGGAGCCACAGGGTGCCTTTTGCCAACGACGCTGCTCCGCCCGACTCCCCAGCGGGGAGCTTTGCTGCGGCTGCAGACTTGCAGGAGGGGACTGCTGCTGCTAGGGGAATTCCCGCTAGGGGCCCCCCCTCGCGTTTACAGGGGGCCCCCCGACTGCAGGGGGTTCCCAAGCTGGCGATTCCGAGGCTGGGGAGTGGGGGGGGGGGAGGGCATTCTCCTCCTTCCTCCGACACTGCAGCGTCAGCAGCCTCCTCCTCTCCAGCCGCGAACGCGGTAGCGTTGCATGCTCAGCAGCGAGGGGGGGGGGGGGCCTCTTTTCCCGCGGCAAATTCTGCAGAGGGAGGCGCTGCTGCGCGAGAAGGCGCTACTTCAACAGGCGTCGCGCTTCTGCCCGTGGAGGGAGGAGCTGCCTCCTCCGCCTTTCTTCCTGCAGGCAGCAACGCAACGGTCCAGATGCAGCAGAAGCAGCAGTGTGCTGGGATGCGGCTGCCAAGCCTTGCTGGGGGGAAGGCTCAGGGGGGCGGTTCTGTCTTTTCGCCTTTTGCTTCTCCTGGGGGGATGCAGCAGCGTCACGGCAGCGACTCTAGGGCTTGTGGAGCTTCGACTTCCCTCCTTGGCTCGAGGAGAAGGCGGACTGAGGAGGTAAGCACTTGACGCAACAGGTGCCAAGCGCGTGCAGCAGAGGGGGAGGAAGAGGAAGAGAGGCAGCAGAGAGAGGGCGCAGAGCGACGCTTCGTTCAGTTATTGTTCCCGCCTGAAAACGTGTCTCTCCTGGAGAAGGGGGAGTGGGGGGAGGAAGAGGGGAAAAAAAGGGGTATTAGGCGAGTGAGGAAGTGCAGCATCCTTCAGCGTTGCGCGTCCTTTTGCCAACTTGTGCGCCGTTGCTGACGCTGCTGGTGCGACTGCTGATGCTGCTGCTGGTGCTGTTGTTGCCGCCTTCTTTGCCTGCTTTCCAGGACGGTGTGAGCTTGTACAGCCGAACAAGGCAGCAGCAGCTCATCAACTTCCGCCGCGTCATCAGCGATGTATACGAGGGACGCCTCTTTGTTTCGGGAGCCGCTGCTGCGTGCGACGTACAGGTGATTGCCACGAATCGTGCGTCTGCCAACACAGATGCAGACTCTGTGCGACAGAAACTGCGGCAACTGCTGCTGCGGCTGCTGCTGCACTGAGACAGACTGGCTGCATGCGAGCAGCGGAGTTGAGGATTCGCCTCCTCCTCAGGAGGTGCTCCCTTCTAGCTCACGGAAGCAGTAGCCAAGGGATTTCTCGCGCGTTCTCTCTTCCTCTCTCCATGCAAAGAAGCACATGCCCATCTGTTGTATTGCTTTCCACCATGGTGTACAGACACCAGGGCCTGCCAGGAGTGTATGTGTATGTGTGTATGTGCGTGTATGTGCGTGTGCCCTTTTACGGCGTGTGCGTGCAGTGTCTGGAAGCCGCTGGCATTACCCATATTGTGAATACCATTGGCGATATCTGCCCCAACATCTTTGATCGCCTGTTTGTATACAAGACTTACTATCTGAAGGATACGCGGCAGCAGGATATCATGTGCGTGCTGTACGACTGTATTCGATTCATATCTGAGGCAATTCACGCCACAGAAAGCGACACCGATGCGCCTCCTACAGGAGCAGCCGCTGAGCCTCTCACTCCCTCCACAAGCGAACGCAGGACCAGAACAGAAGCAGCAGCAGCAACAGCAGCAGCAGCAGCAACAGCAGCAACAGCAGCAGCAGCAGCAACTCCTGCTGCTGCTTCTGACGTGGCAAGCTCCCTGAGCGGCAGCCGCAGGCTTCGAATGAAACCAACTCGCGTGCTCATACACTGCAAGGAAGGCGTCTCGCGCTCAGCAACGCTGGCCATTGCTTTCCTCATGTGGAAGCTCAGACTTCCGTTTGCTGAGGCGTTCGAATGGGTAAGCAGAGAGACTCCTCTGAGATGCTTTTTTCTCAAAGCAGCAGCAGCAACAGCAGCAGCAGCAGCAGCAGCAACAGCAGCAGCCCCTGCTTTACGCGCAGCCTGAGACGTGTTGTAGCGCGGCGTCTGTGGGAAGGCAGGCGGGTAGATGGATTCTTTCACTGTTTTCAAAACAGATTTACGGTTACTTCTTCTGGAGAGAAAGAAAGAGGGGCATGTTGGAAACGGGGTGATGCCGTTGTTGTACCCTTAGAGGCTTACTAGTGGCCTTTGGGGATTTTCTCAGCGGTTTCTCCGTCGTTGAAGCGAGTGGCACTTTCAGTGGTTGCACGTGTTGTTTTGTCCCTTTATCTCTCTCTGTGTGTGGTGGTGATGCGCATGCAGATGCGAAAGCGCCGAGCTATCTGCAGTCCGAATACAGGCTTCACATTCCAGCTGTTGCTGCTGCAGAAGCGCTTAGCACTTAAGATCCCGCGATCGCTGGTGCTTTCCCGAGACGTGGCAGACGACGCGCGAGACTCGCAAGACGCTTCTAGAGGGGGGGGGAGCCTCCTGCCGAAGGAGGGAGCTGGAGGCGGAGGGCATGCAGAAGGAAGCCCTCGAACAGGAGTCGAAAACGCAGACTTAAAAGAGCCGTCAGGGGAGGCAGGAGCGCCTTCGCGAGAGGCGGAGGGAGGTGCCTCGAGGAGGCTTTCTGGCGATGCAGCTTGCCTCTCTCCGCCTTCCTCCTCCGCAGAGGGGGGGGGGAAGACTTGCGTTGTTGTTCAGCGGATTCGCAGGGAAGGCGCGGAGCGAAGGAAGCCTCCCAGTCTCCTTTCGGCGTCTCTTGGGGGGCCCTCTAAGGGGATTGGTCCCAGAGTCACCTCCCTGCTGTCTGAGCTTCCCAGACAGCCGGGAGGAGACTCTGGCGAAGCCGTTGTTGAGGGGAGCAGCAACTGTCGGAGCGCGCAGCAGCAGGGGGCTTCCCCGAGAGACGACGCGTCGTTTGTGCTGCTGCTGCGTCTGGTGATACACTCGCCTCATGCTCCCGATTTCCTGCTGTGGTCAGAAATGACGGACTGGAAGCCGGGGGGGGGGCCCCTCCCGCCGATCTCGGAGCAGGGTGCCTATATGCTGAGAAAAGGCTCTCAGGGATGGATTTGGCGAAACTCCAGCAAGTGTCTTCGCTCGGAAGCTGACGTCGAGGCTGCAGTGAAAGCCTATGAAGCGAATGTGGCACTCGTGGAGGGGCGTGGTAAGCTGTTGCTCTTTGTGTTTTTTTTGTGTGTGTATGTGATGTTGTCTGGGTAGGTCACAGTGCTGCCTGCGGTAGGGGGAGGGGGGCCCTTGGGGAGGGTAATACTTTTGCGTGCATCGCGAGGGAGGCGCTTAAAGCTTCGCCTCCTCTTGCTGCTGCATCTAATGCTGCCGACTGTGCTCTTCTGCTACTCTCTTCCATGGCTGACTCGACTTGTGGGCGCTGCGCCTGCTGCACAAGCGCTTCCCTCCTGGGGAGCTAAAATTCTCCCCAACAGCCTATGTAGGGGCACGTGCTGTCTGTTTCGGTGCTTTTCAGTCCTCCGTCTAGAAACCGTCACCCCTGGCTCAGAACCTCCCGACTTCTGGAGCACTCTCGGATTTTCAGTGCCGCCTTACCCGCATCTGGCTTCTTCCCATGTCGCTTCGGGGGTGAGGAAGGCGTCAGCTCGCTTTTTAAACGGCGGTTCGTCGCGCGAATCAGAGGCGGGGGGGTGGGCTTGCTGCTGTTGAGGATGTATTTCTGTGGCTATCGCGTGTCTGTTGTGTGTTTTGCCTCCTTTCGAGCAGCTTGAAAGAACCTTGCCTGAAGATTCGGAGGAACCTTTTCACTGGAGAGACTACTGCACTTTCGATCCGTCCGCACTGGGAAGGGGAGAATTTCCCTCCGCGCATGGCTCTTGCGCAGAGGCGGTCCAAGAGCCAGCAGCCTTTCAGAGGCAGCCACTCCAGAAAGGGATTTTGCAGGAGTCGCTTGGTCTCTATGACGAGGCACAAGGACCTGCTGCGGAAAGCTGCAACGCCAGCAGCAGCGTTTTTGCCTCGGCAGCCTCTCTGCAGCCTTCACTGAATCTGTCGTCTCCCCCTGCTGGCACCGCTGCTGAACCTCCCCGTGCAACAGCAGCCCCCGTGGTAGGGAGGGAGGACAGAAAGGCTGCAGCCAAACTCTTTTGCCTGCCCAATCTCGATGAACCTCTAGACCTCTTTGACTCGGAAGATCTTTATTCGGACGGCATCTTCTTGCTGATGGTAGAGGAGGGCGACACGTTTGAAGCCGCCAGCGGAGGCTGCCGCTCTGCAGCCGACGTCGCCACGGAATCAGAAAATGCCGGAGCGAATGCGTGGCTGTGGGTAGGATCGGAGGCTGGCTTTGATCTTCAAAAGGATCTCGAGGCTGTTAGAGCTTATATTATGCAGACACTGCAGCTGCAGCCTGGAAAACAACTGCATCTCGCGATCGAAGTCCGTCGTGCACGTTAGGTTCCTTTTGTCGCAGCGGGGGAGAGGGGAGGAGGAGGTGTTGTTGTTGTTAATACCAGCTACTGCCATTGCTCTGAGCCTAGTCTTTTCTGCAGGAGTTTACTCTGGGCTATTGCTGCCGGTGCTCGCTTGGTTGTGCATCACAGTTAGGAGGGTGTCTGTGCTCCTGCATGTCATACACCATCGTACGATGCTTCCTTGTGCCACGCGGTGTTGTGCAGCTCGAGGGGGAGGAGTCCGAGGCTTTTTGGAGTTATTTCGCCAACGGATGAACTGAGTACCCCGATGCAAGAAGGAGGGAGCGAGGGAGGCGTTAGAGGGGGAGGGCTCCTTGCCGAGTAGCTCTATATCTGCCGTCGAAGAGATTCTCAGGTGCTTAGAGGGGGAACGATGAGAGCAGCTCACATTTGTGGGATTAAGTGTATAGCGCGAAGTCAACGTTCCGGCTTACCAGTGGGCTAGGCTGTAGCAGGCGCAGCGGCAGCTTGGCCATTGAGGGCGTTTAGGCAGACTCAACAAACATCTCGGATACGTTTAAGGGGTTGTTACGAAGAGCACGAGGGGCTTTGCTCGTTAGTTGAGAGGATCTGGGGCATAGGGGGGCCAAACGTTACAACAGAGGCACCTTTTGTAGGACGGGTAGGGTATCTTCAAACAAGAATAGCTCCTCCCCTACCTCGTGCTTTGTCGAAACCACGTATGTATGCCGCCTAGTGCTTTGTCGAAACCACGTATGTATGCCGCCTTTCACAAAGGGCAGTTGAAGCGAATCGCAGCCATGACCGCTGCACTAAAACGCAGCCGTTGGCGCAACGCGAGGAAGGCCCAACTATGCACAAGCATTTGTAGCATCTTGCACGGCGAATCGCCATGGCTTCTTCACCTAAGAGCGCAGAAAAGATATATGTATATGTATATAATGACATCGGCACTGCATGCAGATTAGGGGTATAGATGCCGCCGTACTGCTGCAGGCTTACCAGGCAGCGCACCCATGCGAGGTTGTATCAGGGGCCGTCGAACTTGACGGTCCCCACAGGAGGAGGAAGGGTAGTGATTTCTCCATGCCAGTTCGAAAAAGAGACGCAGCAAAGCCTGCTTTAGTGGCTTTACTCTGCCGATGTTCATATGGATCGAAAACGGGAGTACAACAGACTTCGTGAGCTGTTTCCTAGGGATTTCCCAGCATAATATGCCTTCCCCATACCCGCACACCACACGATGGGAGAGGCTGAGCGGTGTTGCATGGACCTCTCTGATGTAAGCCTTGCGAGTATGTCACGTTGCCTGGCAGCTTCTGAGGAGCTCGAACACTAGGGCGCATATTCCCTGAGGTGTGTAAGGGCCAAGTATTCGATGCTGTTTCTATGAGAACCAGCCCTTTGTCCAATGCTTTGCCTCTACCGCCGTGTGGAACTACCTGTCATTGGCTTACTACGCCTGCAATACTTCTCGTTCTCCTGCTCTTCTGGATATATTTTACTAATGTGGTGCCGCCGTACATAGGCTTGACCCTATACATATATATATGTATATATGCATGTTCGGCGGCTCATCAACTGTACTCCATGGGAGCAGTGAGGTGTATCTTGAAATCGCGAGGACGTTGCGGGAAAGATACACTTCACGTCCTCCTGGAGGAGCTGCCTTATGGACCTCTAATTCTAAGGTGCAACCTCGCGAGCCCGACTCAACCCCCACCGTGCAGACGGAGTGCCATGCGCCGAACCACCTGCACCCCCGTAGAAATCTGCAGCAGCACTCCATGCTGCACACGCCAAATCATAGGATGGGCATATCAGGTGTGCATCATACGCCTCACACTATGCTTGAGCAAATATGACGCGTTGAATAATGTGGCTGTTCATTCACAATCTTTGTTGCGGGGTAGAGTTAGGTTAGCACGATACGTTTCAACGCTGTGCGCTTGCCTGTACAGCCTCGGTTGCTATACACAACTCGATGTACTTTGCTCGATGTGCTCAAAGGGTGCAGCAAAGCCCATGCACCGAACCCTGTGGACCCTTCCCTACTGCAGGAAATCCTGCAGTAGGGAAGGGTCCATGGGAAGGGAGAGAAGAGACCATTTTCAGAAACAAGGCTCAGCAGGTTTCTCGTAAGTTGTGTGTTTGGCATGTGGCCTACTGTGTATCCCTCCACAGTGCGTTGCACTATGGGGTTCCCCGAGTCAGTGGAGGGACCTTTTGACAGTCCGATATGCTGGAGTTGAACTGGCGCGTCTGTCTACAGCGCCGTAGCGAAGGATGCCACAGGAAGGACTAGGCTTGGCGCTCACCCATTAAGGATGTATCTTTAGGTTTTTTCAAAGGCACATGTCCGACCAGAGGCAGCCTGGCGACACGCGTGCCCCTGTTGGACCCCATTGTAGCAGTGCAGCTGCATTCGATTCTATTCCTACACCCTAATAGAAGTGATTTTTTCGTGCTGCATCTAACGGAAGGCAGGGCTGCAGAGCACAAGGAGCCGCCTTGCGTCGGTAGGAGATGTGCATACGTGTCTGTCTGTAGGAGCTCAGGCCTTCGACGAGAGTGGAAGTATGTGGCCCCCTCATCCGAGTTATGTAAGATAAAAGCCTAATAGAGGGAGAAGCGTTTTATATGGGAACGGGAGCGCGTAGGACGGCGCTGCATGCAAACAGACAGACGGAACCGATGAGCGCTGCAGCACGTGGGAGCCGCCTCTGAGAAGGGCTAGGAACGGTTTTGTGTGGATGCTTTTAGGATTTTCTTTATCCATCCATTCCTATTTATTATTGCTATCCAGCTTTGGCTTTAATAGAATCGGATGCCTAGGGAGCCGCTACCGCGTTCTTACCCGGCGCAGGCGTAGGGCTTTCAAAGAATTTCCCGCGTTATGCCCGAAGGGATAACAAGGGCCATCGTCTGCCCCTCCTTCAGTTTAAATACTTTTCATTTGTTTCGCTTTTCGCAGGCGTGCGCGAGTACAGGTGCCACAAGGGCTGAGAACTTATTACAAGGCAATTTCCGGGGTAGTGGGGTTTTCCTATCTGTGAAGGCGCTCGCTGCCAGTTAGCTGCTCTGCTTCTCCCCTGCAAGAGGCAGAGCGTTCCTCCTCTTCTCTGCAGGGGCGGCTGTGTGATCGTGATGCTCGTATTATTGAGCCACGCTCTCCACATCAGGCTCCTCCTTGGCCCCTCCAACAGCCACCTCCTCCCCCCCAAGCGGCTCCGCGCTACACCCCGACCCCTACTCCTCAGAAGCACTCGCAGTGCCACCGCACGACCAGCTTCAGAGAGCTCTTTCCTTCACGCACTCGAACGCCTCCCGCTTCCCCTGAAGGCACTGCGCCTGCCGGGGGCCCCCCCCGCAGAGCAAGCAGGTGAAGTGCACCGCTGTGTGCTGCCTGCCGTTGCTGCTTCTCGCAGCCTCTCCTACGTCGGCAGCTGCTGCGCTTGCCCAAGGCAGAAGCTGCAGAGCCGCTGCTGCCCATTTGCCGCCATGGCGAGGCCTCTCTCTCGATGGCGTCGCTCCGCTCCGCGAGACGGCGCAGGAGGCTCTTCGAGCCTCTCAAGGAGCGCCCCCCCCCCCGACGCTGCAACTCCTCCAGCCTCGACGGCTGGCTTCGTTTCTCCTCCCGCGAGCGAGCGCCACGGCTTCTCAGGCGCGCGCAACTTCGCTTCCTTCAGAACGGGGGGAAGCGGCGCGGGGGCGTGCCTAGAGACGCCTCCTACCAGTCAAGAGCCAGGGGGAGGGGGAGGGGGAGGAGGGGGGCTTTTTCCTTCGACTCCGACGCCTCCTCAGGATGCGGATACTTCCTCCCTGCAGCAGCGAGTTGGGCACCCTCCCAGCTTCACGCCTTCCACGCTGCCGCTGCCAGCCGCCTCTGCAGGTGCAGCTGCCTCTGCAGCTGCACCCCCACACAGTCGAGAGGAGGGGGGGGGGAATGCGGGAAAAGCCTCTTCTTCCCCCTCGCCTGGGAAGGCAGACATTCATGTTCTTACGAGCGTTCTCTTCGGAGATCGTGGCCTTGAAGCCTTCAATAGGCTGACTCTAGACGATGAATTCATTCTGCACTTTTATGGAGTTCGACAGACGGTATGCATGCACATGCACATGCACACATGTATGCATGCATGCATGCAGGCAGGCATGCGGGTGGCAGCAGCAGGAGCTCTGAACACCCCGCAGAGCGCCAGCCAGCCCTCCTTGACTCCGTGTCGCTGCGCTCCTCTCTCGCTCTTTGCGGAGGGGGGAGCCTGCAAAAGAGGGGGTTTCTATTGTCTCTTGGTGGCTGTCGGCAGCCGCACTGGGAGTGGCTGTGTGTGTGGCTGTTTGAACGCCTCTCTGGGCTGGCAGGGGCTGGTGTAAGTGTCTTCTTTTTCTGTGTTTTGTGTGCTCGCCTGTGTGTCTTCAGTTCTCGAAGCCAGCCGTGCAGGAGCACTGCGAACGTGCCCCTGGAGGAGGCAGCAACGGCGGATTTCTGCATACGGTGATGTGGACAGTGCGGGGGAGAGAAATGAAGGCAACTGGCATTGGTCGGTCGAAGAAGGATGCAAAGAAAGAGGCAGTGAAATCGCTGCTGCTGCAGCTGGGAGCTGTGGCCGCTCAGGTAAGAGGGAGGGAAGAAGGGAAGAAGGGAAGGAGGGGTAGAGAGAAGAGATGGAGGGGTAAAGAGAGGAGAGCAGGAGGGGTAAAGAGAGGAGAGAAGGAGGGGTAAAGAGAGGAGAGAAGGAGGGGTGAAGAGAAGAGAGGAGGAGGGGTAAAGAGAGGAGAGAAGGAGGGGTGAAGAGAAGAGAGAAGGAGGGGTAAAGAGAGGAGAGAAGGAGGGGTGAAGAGAGAAGAGAAGGAGGGATAAAGAGAGGAGAGATTGAGGGTAAAGAGAGAAGAAGGGGTAAAGAGAGGAGAGATTGAGGGTAAAGAGAGAAGGAGGGGTAAAGAGAGGAGAGAAGGAGGGGTGAAGAGAGAAGAGAAGGAGGGGTAAAAGGTGTTAGGGCTGAGAGGATGCAATTTCGCCTTTTTTTGAGACAGAGGAAGGACGGCCTTTATCATAGGAAAGCTTCGGCTTTGTTGCTACATGCAGGAATATGAGCAAATGACGCGTGTCATCTTCAACACGCTGCGAGGGAAGCTGAACGCAAAACAGAGAGTCATTCCAACCTCAAGACCGCGTGAGTAGAGTTTTTGTGGCAGCCTGCACTTTTCTCGTTGTTTGAGTGTAGGAATGGGCTTTGTTTTTTGGGGGGGAAACTAGGGGAGTATAGGCAGCAGCGGGAATGCGTTGCCAGAGGTGGACAGGTGTGGGGAGGGAGAAAGGGAGGTGAAGCTCTCGAGTGGCTTTTGTATTTGTGGTTTTGTGCCTGTCTCTCGTAGCTGCTGCTTGCGTCTCCGCTTTCGCATTAGAGTGGCATGTGCTGCTGGATGTATGTGGGGAAGTGGGGGAGTGTTTTTTTTATGTGCCTTGAGAAAGCCAGTGTGCATTAGTTCTCCTGGGGCGTTTGCACTTTGGTGGGATTGCCTGCAGAGCACAGCTTTGAGTGGACGTTCTTGATGGATGGCGAGATGCAAGTTGTGGAGGCTACGGGGAGCGGGAGTCATGCGGCAGAAGCCGAGATTGCTGCCATGCAGGATATGTATATTCGCGTGCAGGAGGTGAGGAAGTGTGTGTGGCGGGTATATTAGTATTACGAGGGGTAGGAGTAGGGGGATTGGAGTATATATCTATATATATGTAAATATATGTATATGCGCATGTACCTGTTGTGTGTGTGTTTGGGCAAGCACCGTCGTCGTAGAACAAGGCTAAACAGCCAAACGCAGCATGCGTGTGTGTGGCTCTCTCTGGAGTTGGCTGTTCGGCTTCAGGGGAGAGGAGTGTGATTCTCCACCTATCCGTTTGAGGGCCTTAAAATCTTGGAGGGGATGTTGTACTTCTTGTTGTGGCGTGCCCCACCTGTTGTGTGTTTCTTTTTGCACTTTTGTGAGCGTTTAGGAGCCTCGCAGCGAAGCGATTTTTTTCCGTGTGTCTTGCGGCTTCTCAGTTGAAAGAAAAAGCTGCGATCCGACGGGCTGTCTTGAATGCTGAGGCTTCAAAGAGCAGAAAGCAGCAGCAGCCTCAGGAGCATCGCAGTCCGATTGCGCGTCCTTCCCAGCTGTCTAAACACACGGCTGGCGAGATCAACATGCTGCACAACACCGTAACTGCACAGAATCAGATTAAAGCCACCGAAACTATCACGGAGGCGTCTGAAGGGCATAAGTGCTCTCTTGAGTGGAAATGGAAATCGAACGACGGAAGAATGCATTCTGTAAGCCCCGCATTATTCTTCTAGAGGCCCCTTGGTGGCTGCATAGAGCAGCGTTTTAGAGGCATGCATGCGTAGCGGAGAGTCGCGAGTGCTCCCGCAGAAGGAAGAAACACTACCAGCTGCTCCTCTTCAGGAGAGCACACGGGAAGAAACCGTCGTTTATACGCATACGGATAGCTTGGCAATTCTTTGCGGGAGGAGGAATTTCTGAATTTCCTTTGCGCTGGAGGAAGCACAAAGGAAATTCTGCCGAAATATACATGGTTTTGCACCGAAATATACATGGTTTTGCACCGAAATATACATGTTTTTGCAGTCTTTTTAGTTCCATTTGAACCCTTTCTGCGAGGCCCTCCAACTCTCTCTCGCCTTCTAGGCTCGCGTTTTGTGTGTCAGCGTAAGCAGTTTAACGTGTGGGTGTAAAAGGAGTTTCTCTCTTCTTTCTGTCGTTGTCTGCAGCACGTGATAGAGGCAGTAGGCTCTACAAAGGCAGGCGCGCGTGCGCAGGCAGCGATGCAGATGATGCAGGCAGCAGGCTTCATCGAGCACGTGGAGGACAAAGACAGGCAGGCCGCTATGGCAGTTGTCGCTCTCGTGGAGAACAAAAAGGTGAGCCATTGTGGGGGGTTTGTGCGTGGGGTGGACGCTGTTGGTGCCTACAAGAAGGGTTAAACTGTGGAGGCGGAAGAAACACGTCGGGATACACATATACATATTTACAGATATACATGCAGGAGGAGGCTGTGCTGCAAAATGCAAGCGGGAAGTAGCAGTTTGCTTTGATGCCATTAACGGCCTTCTGGCGGCTTTTTCTTTTTCCCTCCCTTTCTCCCCCCTTTGGCAGAGAGGATTTTGCCGTAATGGTGCATACACGCCTCCCGCGTCTCTCGTGAGGTGCCGTTCCGCTATAGGGGCATCGCTGAGAGACACGGGGGAGGGGGAAGGGTGGTGGGGGGCAAAGGGGGGGTTGAAGCTGCATGCATCTCTGCATGATTGCATCTCTGCATGATTGCATCTCTGCATGATTGCATCTCTGCATGATTGCATCTCTGCATGATTGCATCTCTGCATGATTGCATCTCTGCATGATTGCATCTCTGCATGAATGCATCTCTGCATGATTGCATCTTTGCATGATTGCATCTCTGCATGCATCCATGCATGAATGCATTTGCATTGTGTTATCCCTCTGTGCTCCGTTGTAGGACCTAGCGTTGTACGTGGAGAGTGCATGCCGGTTAATCGCGGAAACTCGAGGGGCTGTGTGGCGTTTGTTTTTACCCGTTGTTTGGAGAGCGGCGATGGCAGAAGGCAACAGGTCACTTGTGAACGTTCTCATTGATCAGCTCAAGATGCAGGCAGCACCCAGATCGGCAGTGGCAGTTGCAGCGCAGGGAGAAGCAGCAGGTGGGCAGAAAGAGCCGTCCCTGTCTTTCTTACAGAACTCCTTAGCCTTCGCGTATGCGGCTTCTGCTGTCTTCGTGATTAGATTTTCTCCCCCGCTTCTCACGTTGAGCAGCGCATGTGACGCTTCCTCTCGGGTGTACCCGACTGCAAGCCTTTTAGTGCCGCGCATGCCTCACACACCCTTCGATACACAGGTGTGTCTGGCTGCTAGCTGCTTCTCCTCCATGTGCGTGTGTCTAAATATGTGCGGGGGGTGTGTTTTTGCGGCGGGGGATGGTGGACGTTGCCACAGGCCAAGGCCCCTCCGGTGTATCTACACAGGAACCTGTCAAGTCTTCCTATGACGCTCCTAAAGTGATGCCTCCCGATCTGTGGGAAACGCTTCTAGACGAATGTACAGTCCTGACCAACTGCGAATTTGGACAGGTGCATGCGCGCGGCTGGAGCTTGCGGGGGGAGAGGGAAATGGAGGGGGGGGAAAATGGTGGGGGAAATGAAGGGTGGATGGAAGCTCTTGGTGCGGGGGGGCCAGGCGAAAGATTGCTTTTTAGAGGGGGGTCTTTTAATAAGCTTGAACTAGTTTTCTTATCTTCATCGTGCCTTTCGATACTTGGCGGAAATGCGAAGCTTTGCATGGCTGCCTTGCGCGTGCATGCAGTCAGTGTTGCACGAGCTGGGAGGCCTTTCGCTAGACAGCAGCTGGTTCCCATCCACACTGGCGATGCGGTACTTCCACAACTATCGGTAGGCTGCCCTCCGTTCCTTGCCGCTGCTGCATGCATGTGTGCATGCATGTGTGCATGTAGGTATGTATGCGTGCTTGCTTGTAATACGTACATACAAGCAATGCCTGATGGCGTAGTTTTTCTTTGAAAAGGGGTTGCGCTTTTTTCCAAGCTGCGGTCGCGATTTGTTGAGGCATCCCTGCTAGTGATGAAGAGGGTGCAGAAGCCGCCTATGGCGTGTCTAGCTTGACGTGCTTTGGCTAGTGGTGACCTTTCGAATAGAAGATCTGTATTTCTGTTCGCGGCTTGCAGAGGTTGTTTGTACGTATGGTGTGTATTGTGTATGTACATGTTTTGTGTAGATGTATATATATGTGTGTTTGTGTGTGTATATATAAGTATATATATATGTGTGTGTGTATATATATGTATGCCCCCAGGCTTATGTTGGCTTTGGAGTGGCAGGCGCAGGTGGCAACAAACATCAGTGACAGGAGAGCTTTCGCGGATTTGGGGGAAGGGAAACACGTTGTGCTTACTCGCAAAGCGGCGACGTTTCCCGTTTTCTCTTTTTCTACGTTTCTTAGAGGCAAGCCTTTTTTCACGCTGAGGCGACAGCGGCGGAGAGAAAAAAGCTGCGCGGGGGCTGGTCGTGGGGGCCTGCGATGGCGCGTGTGCTCGCGAGGTGTATGTACAGCGGAGGGAAGGGGGGCGGAAAAGGCTTTTTAGGGGCACTCGAAGCGTCGCGTGCGTCGATTTCGGCTGCCTTCGAGGCATGCCTGAAGTCAGAAGGGCGGGGGCAGTTTGAAAGTTTTGGTTTGAAAGGGCAGCACATTTGGCTGCGCAGCAGCTGCGTCCTGGCGAGGCTGATGAAAGATGTGTCTTTGGCTTTGATTGTTGCTTGCATCGCGTGGTCGATGCTTTTTGCATGCTTGTGCTCCTTCTTACGGCCACCTTCCGGCTTCCTGAGCGGTGCCAAAAAAGAAACATCAGAGAGTTGCGCGGCGGGGGTTGTTGTTGCTGCAGAGGAGGAACGTATTTTCCTCAGAAGCGTTCAGTTCAGAGAAGATGATATTGTACTGCTTCGTCCTGCAGACACGCATACGTTTACTGAAGAGGAATCTTGGGTAAGAGACGGTGCAGGGAAGGGCAGCAGCTGTACAGCAGCTGCAGCTGGTGTACAGGGGGAAAGTGGGGGGAAGAAGGGGGGGCATTTCTTGCAGGTGGTGCAGCTAGCCGAGGCGCTCGCTGTTCCTGAAAGATGGTACACCAGGAGAAACTTAAGCCTTGGATTTTGAGGCTCTGAGCTTTCCAGCACGTGCATGCATTGTTGTCGGGGGGAGAAGGGGGGCGCTGCCGTCGAAAATGCCTTTTTGTGTTTTGAAAGGTGGTCGGTGTTTTTCCTTGGCCTTTTGAGGAGGCGCAGAGGGCCCTGCCTGCGTACAAAAAAGTCGTTTGCGGCGTTCTGTGTGTTTGTGGATAGCGGTATGTCGGCAATGTTTGCGTATTGTGTGTGGTTGCAGCAACGATGTTTTGTTGGTGTTGTAACCAGCGTGAAGGGAGATTTTTCAGATTCTATGAATGTCAATATCCGTGTGGCGACCGCAGAAGTTAAGAAATACCCGGAAGTTTTCAGTAAGGCCTCTTTGCTTCTCCCTTTTCCTTCCTGTCTTCTCCTTGCTGTTGCATGTTGAGCAGCAGCAGCAGCACTACTACTGCTTCTACCGTAGCAGCATCAGATTCAACAGGGGCATTCGAGGGGGAGGGAGGAGAGCGAGAAACTTTCTCTTTCTTTTCGCGAGCAGCGAGACGCTCAGGCAGGATACCACGAAATGCATGGCCGTTCGCAGTACAGCTCGTCTGTCGCCGCGCTGGTGTATCGGCATTCTTGCCTCCCCCCCTTCTCCACTGAGCTGCACCTTCCGTTCGTCTCTGCAAGTGTCGTTGGCTTCGCAGCTTCCAACAAGTTCAAGCTGTATTACTTAACGCCGGCAGTAACACATGACAGGATGGTGCAGGCGCTGAGAGGTCTCACCATGTCCAAGCATCCCGCAGGCGTATGTCGAAAAACAGTCTTCATGTTCTGTCTCTGCCTCTAACGAGCGCAGCTCGCATGCATGTTGGAAAGACCTTTGCGCTCAGGCTGCTGCCATAGCCACGCGCTTCTTAATGCAGTAGAATGCTGTATACAGGGAGCTTCTCCCCATGTGCCTCTTGCGCTGTTGTCTTCCAAAATGCCAGAAATCCCCCCCTCCCTACGTCTTCGCGCCGGAAATCCGCTACCTCCTGCTGCACACCAGTGAACCCGTTGCGGAAAAGGTCTCTGGCCGTACGCTGCACATCTGACTGCATTTGTTTTTGCAGCATCCTCGCCACGAGCAACACACACACACACACATATACACACCCACACATACACATAGACTGTCAAACCGGCACATTTCTGCCTACACATACAGCATGCGTGGATGACGTTGGCATGCGCCTTCTCTGCCCCTGCTGCTGCTGCTGCTGCTGCCTCTTAGGGGGCCCTGTTCCCCAGCTGAGCGACACGGATCCTCAACAGTACAACCCTCTGCATCAACTCGATGAGCTTGCTGACGGCGACTCCTGCAAAAAACAACGGGTACAATCTTCTCTTCTGCAACAAGTTGTAAGCTTGTGGAAAAGCCCTTCTTTTGCTTTTTTCGCGCGCTCATCATGGATCTGTGTACACCGTAGATATGCTGCGTATTGCATATATTTTATGATATATTTCTTTATGTACATCATGCATATTTATTCATAATTTACATTCCATATGATGAGTATCCGTTGCTAGAAAAAATCCACGGCTTTCTTGCACGCCTCAAGGCGTCCTTCTCCGTTGACTTTTCCCTTCTTCCCGCCAGCCAGCATGACGGGGGGTGGGGAAGAATGATTTTCTACCTTCGCAGCTGCCACGCAAGGCGTCTCTGGCGCTGCTGCCCCTCATAGCCGTTGCCTCCGTTCGTATTTCAGATCCCTGCGGTGTATGCTCTTCCTGCCGTGGTAGGCCATGCAGGCCCGTCGTCAGACTCCTTCCTCCAGCCGCAGCAGCATGGAAGACTCTCACGAGATGCTGGCAGACGGCTTTAGACTTCCGACGGGGTTGCCTCTCAACGAGGCGCAAAGGCAGGCAACTATCAGCGCTATGACAAACAGACTGACGCTTGTGCAAGGTAAGACGCGTCGAGACAGTAGCTTCCCATTGCTGCCGTCGATTCCAGACACACATATATACATACATACACATTCACACATATATGCACACAGACACATACATACGTCCATACATACGTCCATACATACACATACACACACATACACACACATACACACACATATACATATACATACATCCACATATATGTACATATACATACATACACATACATATACATCCATACACAGACTGCACGACGCAGACTTCTCCTTAGGCAGCACATTACACCTGTTTAACACGCTGCCCCTCTATAACTGCTGCGCAGGAGGCGGCGTGTAGCATAGTGATGCATTGTAAGACTGTGTGTGTGGCAGCGGGCTGCTGTCACTCCTTCTGACGCTGGGATTTCTTGTTGCCGGCCTTGTGTTGTTGCTGCTGACGCTGCTCCTCTTCCTCCAAGACTTATTGCGCTTTGGAAGAGGCGTTCTCCTGCGTCCTCTTCCCCCTGCTGCACTACCCCCCCCTCAAAATTCTTCATTTTCTTTTTTGCCCCCCTTGTGTCTCTCAGATTGAACAATAAACTGTTTCTCTTTGGGTGTTGCTGCGGCTGCGCACTTCAGGGCCCCCCGGAACAGGCAAGACGCATGTAGCCTGTGCAATCATCGACGCGTGGCAGCGGCTGAATCCAACGAAGAAGATTCTAGCCGTTGCTGATTCCAATGTCGCAGGTCAGCACTTCTTCGTCTTTTGTATGTGCGTGTGTGTGCAAACGTCTTCTTGCGGACGGTATATTTCTCACTTGCTGCTTGGGGGGAACCGTTTAGCTAGAGGCGCCCGTTGGCGAAGGGGGCCTAGGGGCTGCATGTATGTGTATGTATATGTAGATGTGTGTATATGTATATGTGTATGTATGTATGTGTGTTTACATGTATGTGTGTATATGTATATGTGTATGTACATGTGTGTAAATGTTTGTATGTATATGTGTGTATGTGTATGTATGTACATGTGTGTATGTGTATTTGTATGTATATGTGTATATGCGTATTTATTTGTGTGTATATGTATGTGTGTATGAGTGTGTGTGTATTTGTGTGTATATGTGTGTATGTATTGCCGCAACTCTTTCTCGTGTTGTCGAGGTTCTCATATTGCCTCTTTTTTCCTGCGATGAAACTTGGATTTTTTGCTCTTCTTGCGTGGTGACTGTGCAGCGGATAACTTGATGGAAGGGCTGAGCAACCGAGGCATCCGCAGTGTGCGCGTTGGCAGCGGCAGCGAGTCAGATCTGAAGGAAGAATCAATTCAAGGTGCTTTCAGCGGCTGTTCATAGAATTTGCCACAAAATGCGCATGCATATGCGGACGGTCCCAGCGTAGAGTGTGCATGTTTTTTGGTTTTTTTCTGGGTTGGCTGTGTGTCTTGACGATTTCTGGGGAGCTCTCTAGTGCATGAAAGTTTTTTCGTGTCGGTGGGGTTGATGGGGGTGGAAGAAAGGGGTGTGTTTCACTGTTGTGCATTGTGCTTGTTTGTTTGGTTCTTGTCTCTTCGCTTTCATTTCAATTCTCGCCTACAGATCTCCCGAGGTATCGAGATCTCCTAAGGATGCGAGACAAAAACTCTGGAGAAGCGCGAAGCCTCCGCATGCTGCTCGTCAGGGAGGCCGTTAGGAAGTATAGCGTCATTATTGCGACTTGCGTCGGAAGTGGTCACGAGATGTTTGACGACGTCACTTTTGAACGCGTTATAATTGATGAATGCGCGCAGTCCATTGGTGAGTACAATGCATACATGCACACATGCATGCAGGGATGCATGCATGCACACATGCACGCAGGGATGCACGCATGTGCGCAACACATGCACACATGCATGCAGGGATGCATGCATACACAACACATGCACACATGCATGCAGGGATGTTTTTTCGGGGCCTGCCGGTCGTGGGGTGCTGTTTTTGCTGGGCATTTATCGGTCGGCTGCCCCCGCTGGCGAGGCGAGGCGAGGCGAGGCGCTGTTAGTTGCATTCTTGACAGCATGCGGCTTTTTTGCCGAAGAAGCGAGAGACCATCACCCTTCAAGAGTGCTGCTGCCGCTCTGTCCTGCTTTGCCGCATGTGTTGCCTCGCAGAGCCTTCCAATTTGATTCCTTTGGGGCATGGCTGTCGGTCGGTCGTCCTTATCGGAGATCACAAACAGCTGCCACCTACCATAGTTTCGCGGGAAGCCAGTGATGGGGGGTGAGCGTTCGAAAGCAAGCAGACAGAGCACTGTCTGGAAATATTGCTGTGTCTCCTGCATCTGACGAAAAGCTTTGATTGATGTTTTACGAGCTCTCGCACTTGCGTGTGTTGTGAGCTGTCTCCTCTTGGCCTCTCCTCCTGCTGCTTTTTCGCTCGGCTTCTCGTGCTGCTGGGTGTTATGATGTCGTTCTCCGCGTTCGGGTGTTTTGTTGCTGTTGCCGTAGGCTGCTGGATTTATAGAGCTACTAAAGTGTGCTGATGAATGGGGCCCTCTCTTTTCGTCTAATAGTTTGAATTCCCTGCATGCCAACTCGTGCAGCAGATGTCGTTGCACGCACCCGAGCCAGACACTTACATACACATGCATGCACACAAATACATACAGACTCGCATACATGCACATACATACAAATACACATACAAACACACATACGTACAGCCACACATACACATAGATACATACACCCATACACGTACACATAGATACATACACATTCACCGCTGTGTAATCTTTAAGACTTCTTACGGTCCAACTCTTTTCCTTGTCCATACTAGCGCCTCGATGCCGTCGCTTTTTCTGCGCATTTTCGGAGATACCAGTTTCTTCCCCTTCACGTGCTCTCTCTACTTGATTGTTGTTGGATTCTTTTGCCGTATGTATATATATATATGTGTATAAATATGTATATTTCAAGCATAGGCATTACGCTTTCTGGTCTTTTGCGCGTTTGGCAGGCTGGGAGTTTCTCTGTTAGAACGGTTTGTAGGGAGCGGCATTGCACCGATCCATCTTCTAAACGAGCAGAGGCGGATGCATCCCAGCATCGCACATTTCCCAAATATGCAGTTTTATCAGGGAAAAATCTTTAGCAGAGGTAAGATGAGCTTTCTGCTGGTATTTTGTGTAAAGGTCAAAATGTGGCGTGGCAGGGCTTCTTCCTGAGACGCTTTCTGACGCCGCCTCCTCTCTTCACACATGGTCTATGCTTTGTATCTACATATATATATATAGATGGATGTATGTATATATGTATATATATATCGCTCTCTGGCCTTGTTGCCCACGGATGCCTTCCTCTGGCATGCCCCTTCATGTGTGTATCGCTTCTCGTTCTCAGCCAAAGTGTCGCTTTCGTATGGCAATGGTGCATATTTACATATATATATATATATCTGTATGTATGCCTATGTTTTTATGTATGTATGTATCTGTGTGTATGTATGTGTGTATATACGTCTCGGTGTGTATGTGTATGTGTGCGTGTCTGCACGTATGTGTATGTATATATTTGTGTCTATGTATGAATGTGTTTTTTGTGGCATATATGTATGTGTGTATGTATGTATGTATGTGGATATCTGTATGATGTGCTCCCGCTGCTGCCGCTTACGGTTGCGTGCGTCTGCTTTCTGTGATTTTGCAGACGTGGATGATTGCAATCGCCCTCCCGTCGCAGGCTTTCTCTGGCCTTCTCCCCACAGCCGCGTGTGCCTCATAGACATCTCTTCTGGCCTCGCCAACATGGAATTATCGCTGGGAACATCGAAGTACAGCCTGGTGTAAGTCGGCTTTGCCTTCCACACTTCTAGGATTGCGCAGCAGCAAGAGGCAGACACCTGGTTGCTACTTGCCGCGTGCTTGCTTTGCCGGGGGGCAAAGGGGAGGGAGGGAGGCTGTGAAGCTTTTCACGAGAGCACCAGCCTCCCACGAACAAGGTGCTCCTTCGCACGTGCCTACGGGTGCTTGCCGGAGACAGCCTGGGGGGCTGTTTGAAGGGAGGTTAGCTCTTGCTTTCTTAGTGGAGCGCCGGCAGGGCAGTAGAGGCCTCTTTGTGCAAGCCAAAGAAACCTGCAAAAAGGCCTTTTCTTCTTCCCTGTCTTCCCTTCTAGCAGTCAGTGCTCAGAAAAGGGAAATCTGGAAGTGGCTTGGATCTTTAAACAGGGTTTCCTGAGGAGGCAGACGCGACGTCTGAAATACGTTGCACTCAAGGGGCGTTGCAGAGTTGCTGCGCTTCCAGGAAATCTCCACTGTGCTCACTAAAAGTCGGCGGCTGCAATGAAGGGCCTCCCAATGTTCAGTTAGCACTGCCCGGGCGTGATTGAGATGTGCTCGCAAGCTTGCCGTCTGGTGTGTGTGTGTGTGGCTTCAGGGAAATCGACCCTATATTGGCGATTTTGCGGTCCGTATTGCAGTGTGGCACCATTCGCCCGAGCGAGATTGGTATTCTTACGCCGTATGATGCGCAGAAAGCCCGCATCCGCTTCGCACTGAATGACTCCTTTGTAAGCTGCTTGGTCTTTTGAAGAGGGAGCTTGAGCGCGAGCGGCAGAGTGGGATTGCCCCCTTCGAGATCGCAGTGTGGAGGCAGACTGTCGCATTGCCTGGGGTATATATGTATATGTATATATATAGACACTCAAGAGTGTGTTTCTCCGGAAGCTCAGGGTTCGAAGGACGAGGGGGGAGGGGGGGAGGGAAGGCAGGCAGGCAGGCTTTCTCCGAGGAGAAAGGAAGGAAGGCGGAGCAGCGACGGGGTGGATCTGAGATCTGGGCAGGGGCACGCGCACTCTTGAAAACGAGGAGAGAGTGCCTTAGACAGACAAGCACAGCGGCAGGGAGAATTTGCGGCTGGAGATGTGGCTTCCGCTGTATTGTGTGGTTGCAGGACAAGGCGTTAAGCTACCAAATAGATGTGGATTCAGTTGATGGATTTCAAGGGAAAGAAAAGGATCTGATTATTTTCAGCGCGGTTCGCTCGAATCCGCGAGGCGAAATTGGGTTCCTGAAAGACGCGAGACGTCTCAACGTGATGTTGACGCGGGCCAGAAGGGGGCTTCTCGTCGTAGGGGATCAATTGTCTCTCTGGTAACATCTTAAGAGAGGAGTTTCCAGAATAGGCGGCTGGAGTATTTAGCAGTATTCTGTGCAGCGGGGATGGGTATAAGCACGAGCAGGCATGCAGTGCTGCTCCTCGCGAAAGAGAGGGTGCAGGGGTGTCTTTTTGTCTCTCGGCGTCTTCTGCGGCTGGTGCTGCGTGTTATTTGGCGACGAGTGTCGAAACTGCGCGCGCGTGTGTCTGTGTGGAGTAGAGGGGGGTTCATGTCGTCCATTTGTAAACCGAGGGAAAAAGAATGGCAGTCGCTAAATACATGCGTTCTTGCGGCGCTTGCAATCGTACACAGGGCGGATACTGTTAACTGGAGGCCGTGGATTTCTTGGGTTGGAAGCCAGTAAGCCTCTGTGGCAATGCATGTTCAGCTAGCAGGCTCGTGCTTACGCGCCCCCCCCCCCCGCTTTTGAGGTAGTGCTGCCGCTTTGCTCTGCCACCCCTTGTTGTTCATTTTTCCCCTTTCCGCCCCCCTCTCCCCTCCCTCTGTCCCGTCGCTCAGGAGGTGTCTCTTGTGTGTTTGCGACGGTTTTTCTTCGTGGTGTCAGGCGTTCTATTATCCCCGTTTCGCGGCTCAACGACTATCTGGAAGTTCCCACATACAACTTCAACCCCGTGTCCACCAGCGGCCCCCGTGTGGGCGCCACTGCAGGTGTCAGTGTAGGCGCAGTGGCAACAACCAGTGGAGCGACGGCTCTCAAGTCGGCGTATATGCCGCAAGGTTTCCAAGCGGACTTCGGATCCGGTGGAATGAGCGCTCGGGGAGAGGACGGGCGTGACGCTGCACCTGAGCCAATGCATGTGAGTGTTGTCAGCACTTGAAGCAGTGCATGTGTGTTTGTGTGTGCATGGGTGGTGGTGGGTGTGCAGGGTTGGTGTGCAGGGTTGGTGGTTGGTGTACATGGTTGGTGGTTGGTGTGCAGGGTTGGTGGTTGGTGTACATGGTTGGTGGTTGGTGTGCAGGGTTGGTGGTTGGTGTGCAGGGTTGGTGATTGGTGTGCGTGGTTGGTGGTTGGGTTGGTGATTGGGTTGGTGTGCATGGTTGGTGACTGGTGTGCGTGGGTGGTGGTTGGGTCGGTGTGCGTGGTTGGTGTACATGGTTGGTGGTTGGGTCGGTGATTGGGTTGGTGTGCGTGGGTGGTGGTTGGGTGGGTGGGACTGTGGAGATATGGGTTTGCAGATGGGGGTGGTTGGGTCTGGGGGTGTCTGCATGTGCCCTGGTTCTACTATCATGTGGGTATGTATCTAGCACGTGGCATGAGGCCTCTTTCTGGCTCTCTTGCGTCCTGCATCATGCAGATTGACGGGTAGGGAGGGCGATTGTTTCCTACGGCTGCATGCTTTAACTTTCAGGAGGAGGAGGAGGTTCCCGAAGACTGGGAACAACACCTCTGAAAGCCCCCGTGCAAGGGCAGCCGTGGTATCCATGGTAAGGGTATGAAGGCCCCCGCAAAGGAGAGGAGGCCCCTACACATGTACTTCTGGGCTCCCAAGGCGCCCCGTAAAGGTACTTTCTGTGCATGCACAGATACATGTGGCGTTTGGTTGTTGCTGGTGCTGGGAAGGCAAGAGTTTAGTGTTCGGGGATGCTTAGGCTGTCATGGCTTACGCACTCCTTGTAGTAATAAGTCGGCGCTCACGCTGAGAAACAGCTTTATATTGACTCGCAGTGCCTCTGTATAACTGGCTAGGTGCCAGGGCCCTGCATGCCACGCCTTCTTCTGGTGCGGGTGGCTGTCTCTTTAGCCGTAGCCTCGGAAACCCCGAAAGCTTTGTGGGCTTGCCATTCGAGTGCAAGGATGTGTCAATTGGGGGGGCAGGTCCAGGGGAAAAGTATCAGGGGCCCCCAAGGGCTTGGGGATTGGGATGTATAGGCTTAGGGTATAGGCTTTAGGCTGTTTAGATGGGGGTTTAGTAGTTGATGGAACAAGTCAATACACGTAGCAACCTACAGAATTTCCAAAGTGCCGGCAGGTGACCACTCTGAAGGCTTTCAACGAATTTGCTCTCGGTACGCTGTAGCGGCTTCAGCAGGAAGGGCTGCCAGTGCGCCTCGATTCTTTGTGGCATAGCGTCCAATATGCCTCTAAGAACTCCATTTATCGTTTGGCGAGGGAGCTCGACCCTTCGAGCTTCTTGGGAAGCACTACGCGCCCTGATTTCCTGTAGTTGTCGGCACAGAACGCGCTTTCGAGCCCATTGCCGCCGACATTTGGAGTGAGCTTGCACTCAGAATGGGGGACCAAAGTACAAGAAGCAGATGAGGCCTGAAGCAACGTCCTCGTATGGGGAAACATGCCGGCGCTGCGTACTGACCAAGCCCAGTAGCTTCACTTGCACACTTTCGACTGCACTACTGAGACATAGTTCATAGTAAATGGTTCACTATTTGTACTGGTTGTTCGTGTGTCCTATAGAGCAGAGCACCGTTAGCTCGATACAAAAGGAGGACGCACTGTTATGAGCGGGTACAAAGATGCTTTCGCAACTAGCTGTGAATGCTCGGGTTACTTTAGATTGTGCAGCTACACGCACCCTGGCCGGCCCTCTCCTCATTAAAAATTCGAGGGGCGCGAGAGCAGGGGAAGATGCGAAGTCTTTTGGAAGAATACTCATTGAATTTCTAGGAGGCTTGTGTAGTCCGAAGCTAGCTTGCTCTCCTCGGAGATAGGTCAACGGGTACACAGCCTGGAACCCTCAATCTAACGTTTCCTGACGCTTAATTCTCGACTCAATACATGCATAATAGAAAATTCATGAGTGCTCTAGGCATAAAAGAATTTTGCCTTCCCCTGACTGTGTCCTTCACAGCTCCCGACGTGCGCGGATAGGGACAGCTAGCTCACACGTTGCTGCACCCTCTAAGCTTTCCAAGCATTTCCGACTAGTTACACACAACAACTAGCGCTGATGCACGCAACGGAGCGCCTCTCTTGTATCTAGCTGAAAGTTGTTTGCTATAATAAGATGTTCAAACAGGTAAATCCATTGGTAAGCTCTTTGTCAATTCTTGTCTGAATATTACTACACTAGTAATATTTAGGCAAAAAATGCTTGATTATAGCATAGCCCATTGCATATCCCCCTTTCGCGTTAAAATGCACGCTCTCTTCTTCCGTAGATCCGTGTCGCAACCAACTGCATAAAGGACAGCAAAAGATTATCCGCACTATCGCCACTCTCCAAGCAGGCAGAAACGCGAAAACCGTGCATATGAGGAAACCAAATTTACTATGCATCAGTCAGTAGAGGCAGAATCGACGATAAGAATGACGCACACATTCATCAACAACAAATGTGGAACCAAACCTGCATGACTACTATGGTGGCACGATGACTCGCTGTCGTCCGTGTGCTGAAACGCGCGAGTCCCCGGCTCACGAGAAAACAAGGCCAAACTAAAAGTGCATGCGTAATCCAATACACCTTTCGTCATAAGTGACTCCGTGCCTCAATTTCTGGTAGCATATGCGGGCAGCTCGTGCAGCATAAACGATTTCAGAGCCACAGCAAAAGCGTAATGAAGAATATACGCACAACATATCTTAGAAAGCCTGAGAATAAACCTAAGTGTAGAAAACATCTCAGCAATAATAATTGCACAGATGAAAACCAATACTTATAGATAAAAGAAGCAATCTAAGGCAAAGCATGACCTGCAGAAAGTCATATATCAAGTGGAGCGGGGAATAAGGTCTATGGCGGCAGAGCGTTGTTCATCAAATAGAGCCGCGAGTCCTTCTGCAGGCAGCAAAGCCCAAAACTGTTCGTCCGTCAACCATTGGGACTGGCGTTTCCTGCGCTTTCTCACCAGAAACCCTCACGTAGTGTCTCCTAAGCGCTCAGTACTCCTAGAACTTACCAATTGTTCGGCCCCATATAAATCCTCCGCTTCCATGCGAGTCAATTGTCTGCGCGGTACAGTTCGCAAATGAATCTCGGAAAGTTTTGAAACTTCTTAAGACAATTTGGATCATTCTGAGGGTTTTCCAACTTGTAGGGAAATTATTGGAAAATGGAGCATTGATTCATGAAAATATGGCAAATAGCTCCGGCCTTCTGGCAGCAAACTTCTTCCAGTCCCTTCTGGGACACCCCCTAAAGTTTGCCGATCTACCTAGGCCAAATTTTCAGGCTTGAAAGACACTACCAGCTGCCGCTTATTGAAATTTTGTGCGTTTGTCTCTTTAAATTCGAACATAAATTCACGCCCTCTAGCCAGCAGCTCTCTAGATCCCTTCGCTGATTATAGTGCCTGAGGACCCTGGACCACCAGGTCCAGGCCCAGAGTAGATAGAGGCTCCTACGTAGACCAGGACATCGATATCTTCGAACATAATATGAGGCTCAGCCAGGAGCTAGCTCTATTCGGTTTTGTGCGCAATCAGCAGGTGGCCAGCCTGCTGGCAGCTAGTCAAGTTGAGCACTTCTGAGAACTGCTGCATATTCGCCTACTCTATCCCTCGCCTGAACGTTAAACATAATTCCCTCATAAAGACGCAGTTGCATAGCAACTGTACGCACGCTCAGAATTGTCTCCTTTCACTGCCTAATTAGCTGCCCGCAGGGAGACTCTGCCCCGCTACACTGGTGAAACAACTCTACCTCGAGCAGCACAAAGGAGATCAGTGTTATCGGGAAGACCAAGAGTTGCTTCTTCGTAGCACTTACTGACACGCTATTGCTCCACAGCTAGTAGTGTGTGGCCGCACGCGCGCCTTCCACTGGGTCAGCCATGGCATACTTCAGATTACGCAGCATAAAAGTCACAGACGATGTTGATAGAGCCTATTCCCAATCAAAGTATCATTTATTTGCCACAGCCGTGTTGATCCTTGTGTTCTGATGACCGTCAGTAAGCCCGAGTCCTGAGAGCTGTCCTACCTAGTGAAGGGGCAAAGTGCTCGTTTGCGCCGTGCCCTCGGCCAATAGAATCACTCCACTTCCCATGTTAAGTCGCGCTCGAGAGTCTTGAATATCATTATCAGCTGCATAAATGCATACTTGATTTGGGTTCCCAACTGCGGCTCTATCCTCTGTAGCCTCCTTCGCGAGGTCGCAACTTTCGTGGGGGCTTTCCTTCTCCCTGATCCGCCCTCATTGTCCCCTTCCTTCAGCTTGCTTCCGCTGCATTCAGTCCCGTTTCAAAAGTTTTGCATTTTGCATGCCTCTGCCCTTCCGAGTTGTACGACCCCAGCAGGTGCGTTGTTGGGAGGGGTGTATGGGACTGCTTGGGAGAGCGAGCCTGATTTTTCGAAGTTCAGCGGAGACTGTAGGCTTAGGCTAGTTGGCACAACCCCTACAGCAATTGATTCCAAATCCAACTTGGCTCTTCCCTTTAAGCCAACATATAACATGCGCTCATTTGCTCCCATAACCTCGAGTACGCCATTCGTGGAAGCCCCACGGACAGTTGCTCAGTTGCTAAATCGTTGGCCGTTCTGCGGCAATCTGGCGTGACACTTTAGGTGCACCCAAGACAATTACTCATAGGCTGGTAATCTACGCTGTGGCTTTCGCAAATCAAGGATTCACACATCGCGAAATAACAATATACTGATATTGTTTTTTCTGCCCTAGCTTTTCCAACTTTCTCGGTCTTCCCAGAGTGTGCTCTTGAGCTAATTTTGGCACAAAGTGATGATTCAGGTTTTGTATGAAGGCTTGAACTGTAGTAATCCAAGCAGGCAAGCAACGCCCTCTGCATGAACAGAGCCACTAGTGCACAGCTTCTCCCTCCAATACATGTGTCTCGAGGAGCACGCATTCATGCTGTGGTAAAGGGCGAGACATATCTCCAAATAGCTCATGAAATCTCTGAGTTGTTGCCCCATTTACGGCCTGCATACTTTGCTAGTCGGTATCGCCTCCCCGGCGCATCGATAAATATTTTATCGAAAGTCATGCCTTTCTGGCAGCCGTGGACCTAATGCCTTCATATTGGCTTGTGAGCTGGACTCTTACGCCCCAACAGGCGTTGTGTGACCGCCTGGTTCCATCGATAGGGGGCGCTTCTCAAAATGTGTTGACAAAGCATATCTGATTATTTCTCACCCAATGATTTCTTAATTGATTCGGACAACTGGTAAAGATAAGCCTGGCATCCGATTGCATCGACAGGCAGTAGATGAACGGGGAAACACTGAAGCCAATCATTCTGTGTTGTCAACTGCGAAGCTATATCTACGGTTTCCGGGCAAAGGCATTTAGCTCCATTCCGTCTGCAAGTTTGATAGAAATTCCGAAGGACCTTTTGCCTTTCGCTGCCCACGTGTCTCGGGGTTCCCGACATAAGGGGAAAGGGACAGCTAGAACGAGCATAGATGCAACCTCAAAGCACTCCAACGCATTCACACCCATTTGCACGTAGCATGCAGCACAAAGACACCAAACATTTCGTCTTACACTATCGAGCTAACAGTACCACGTTAATCTCCAAAAAGCGTTATGTGAGCCGACAAATCAATGAGTCAGTTCTTTGCAGATTCTTTGCTAATATAAATAGTTTGGCTAAGAATGTTAGAGTGTAGCCTAGCCCGCTCAGGGTCCAAAGCGCTGAGACCGCGTTGAGCCTCCCCTGTGCTGCTTTAAAATGCTTGGCCTTCACACCCTAATTTTCCTCATGCTCAGCCACCACCACGGTTCTGGAGCCCCTAGATGCACTTCCCCCTCTTCTCCAATACACAGAAGCGCACATACAGCAGACTTATTCTATATGGGTGAACAATGAAACAGAAGGCTCCCACTGTAGCGCGCACCCCCAAAACACCACAGCCGCGAAGTCACGTAGTTTGGATCCTCCGATAATCGAAACGCCCGGGGAATGGGGGTTTTCTGTGTTGCATCCTGTGCCCTACATCGTCCCCACTCTCCCCACCAGCAACAGGACAGACAGAAGTACGTTAGCTCGTTTTCACGCAACGAGAATTCGTCTAACCCGATAAAACTGCGATTGTGCTGTCATTCAGAGGCGATATTCTCAGAAAGTCTTCCAGAGAGGAAACGCAGCCGGTCGCGGTTCCTTGGGGCTGGGTGCATGCAGTCCACATGTCTGGGGCTTTCTGCGAATGTCGGTTTCTAGCCTCCGCCGTCATTTGCTCTTTGATTTTTCCCCATTTGTTTTGCCTTGGCGGCCCACGCAGGAGCTCGGTGTGGCCTCTTCCTCCGCTTTCCGCCTCCCTGCACCCCTAATGTGTGTGCTGAGTTGCTTCCTCTGAACCCTTGTACGCCATATCGTCTGGGTTTTTGCCGTCCTCGTGACGAACCCGGCTTCAGAGGAGGCACGCCTTTTGAGTGGTTCCTCAAGAGGCCCGAAGGCCGTCTGCCCCCTACGGCCAAGCTGGGAAAAAAACAGGAAAGACAGGCAGTGGTGGGCGTAGTAGCGTCTTGAATGACGGCCCAAGCACGAGCTCTGAAAGCCTCTCTTCAGCGGCTCCTCCCTCCAGGCGAGGTCTTTGTCTTGCCTCCTGCCTGCGACACGCACAACCGCGGAACGCATGCATGGGCACGCCTTTCTTGGTGACAAGCGGCTTCACGTAACGCACGTCAAGAGGCAGATCTATGCGGACTT
Organism: Cyclospora cayetanensis; assembly: GCF_002999335.1. NCBI lineage: Eukaryota > Apicomplexa > Conoidasida > Eucoccidiorida > Eimeriidae > Cyclospora > Cyclospora cayetanensis. Next base: position 54,943 of record NW_020312761.1, on the reverse strand, counting down.
CTCTCTGGATCTGTAACGCATTTCGGGGGCGCTGCTGGGGGACTGCTGGCCGCCGCGCGGGGGCTTTGTCGTGCAGGCTTATCTGCCTTCTTTAGAGGGAGAGACTCGCAGCGAAAGAATCCAAGAGGCCACACTACCACCCTGCCCCCACCCCGACCCGTCGTGACAGGGGGCTGGCGGTAGTCATCTCGACGATGCTGGATTCTCTGTACGGAGACTTGCCGCCCCCGTCGAAGGGGGAGGAGGGAGACACGAAGAGCAGCACTCCTTCAGCACCCAGCGGCTCGCTGTTAGGATCTTTGTACGACGATCCAGATGATCCTGCGGAAGCCGCTGCGTCCTCAGCAGCAACTGCGAGCATTTCAGGCTCAACTCCCGGCGCATCCGGCGCGGCAGCAGCAGCTGCTGCTGCTGCGGCAGCTGCTGCTGCCGGTGCTGGAGCATCAGGGGCCGCTGCTACAGCGGACAGCAGCGGGACTGTCTGGGCAGCTCAGCGCCTCAAGCTGCTGACTCCTGCGGTAGTTCGCAGGCAGACACTTGCGAAGACAGCTCCGAAGCCGTCGCCTTCGCTGAACGTGCAGGCAGCGGCTGCGGATGCAGCCCTCGTCCTAGAGCGCTTGAAGAAGTTGCATGCGGGTGTCGTTGGCGCTGACGATCACAAGCCAGCTCATGCCTCTGGCGCGCGGGCAGATGGCGCCTCAGGCACTGCAGCGAAAGCGGCGACTGGCGCTGGCGAAGCAAGCAGCAGCAGCTCTTCAGAGCCGATCGTTAATGTGCTGTCGGTAACCGTTGGAGGGTCTACTCCCTTAGATCCAACGACGTGGGTTGCAGTGGGGCTTTGGCCTCAGGAGTACGACCCCTCGAAGCCGAACGATTATACAGCCATCCACAGAGAAAAAATGCGGCAGCAACAGAGGGAAGAGCTGGAACGGCTCAGACAGCAGGAACTTGACAAGCAAAAACTAGAGGAGGAGACTGCGCGTAGTGGTGCGTCCCCGTCTAGTGGACAGATGTCTGGTTTGCTCACTGATTTTTCCGTCTTTTCCATGTGCCCATTACCCCGTGGATCGTTTTTTTCATCTGGATGAACGTCGGGCCATGTGTATTGGCTGTGTAGGCGAGGTTCAAGCGAGCTCGCCCTCTGCCGCTGTAACCCCTGCATGTTCAGGTGTTTGTACTAGCGCTGCTTCTCCTCTCCCGCGCGTGTCTGTTGGCGGGAGAGTTTCGTGCGCTTCTTGCGGGGGCTGTGCCTACGCAAGCAGCAGCGGCTGTCGGGGAACGCTCTGCCGTCACGTGCGCAGTGCCTTGCTGCGTCGCTTTTCCTCTCCTGTCTTTCTCTCAGTAGATCTGCAAAGCCTCCGTCTGCATCTTCTGTGTCGTGCAGGCCCAGGCACTGAAGGCGCAGACGCCATCGCCTCCCCAGAGCCGCAAGCGCCTGTGCTGCCTTCGTACATCGACCCCAACAAGAAGACCTTTGCAGCTCGCATGATGGAAAAGATGGGGTGGAAGCAGGGAGAAGGCCTCGGTGCAAACAAACAGGGCATTACAGCGCCGCTTGTCGCACGGAAGACGGCCATGAGAAGTGGTATTATCGTCCAAGTAAGCGCAGTGGCGGGCAGACGGGGGCGGTCGTTGACTGCTGCCAACTCTAGTTTTGCCTTTTCTGCCGTCATTTTTGATGGCATGGATGCCCTTCCTTCGCTCTTCGTTGCGCGTCTAGTTCTCCCCGTATACCTGTGCTCTGCACTGTGGTCCCTTTTCGTGCGCTTCTTTCCCTGTTCTCACTCGCTGCGACCAAAGTTGAACTTGAGGATGTGTGAGGCCAGCCAGCAGCCAGCCTCCCTGCAATTCTGCGTCTTTTCGGTGATTGCCCTCCTGCTCCCTTCCTTACCGTTGTTGCCTCGTGCGGCTCTCCTTAGAGCACCTTGTCGGTTGTATCGAAGACCGATGGCCGTAAAATGTACCGCCGTAGCCTCAGGACTTGTTCTATGGTTCAACATCCTGCTTCTCTTCAAGGTGTCTTTGTTTGTTGCCGTCTTCTCAGCCTACGTATCTAGTAGAAGTGTTTCCTCTGCTTTCGTGCATTTAGTAATTCGCCCCGTTATTTCTAGATCTCGCCCTGTAGTGGATGCTTGTCTCATGATGCTCTGTGACCTTTGCTCTCTCCATGAAAGGGGAACAGCAGCTCGGCATATGTTTTACCGGGGGAGGGCAGGGGCAACTATACTGCCTTTGCTGTCTGTCTGTTGATACAGTAGTGGGCGTTTAACTGACTCCGCATGTGTATTGGTGGTTGTTGGCTCCTGCTGCTGGCTTGTTTCTGTGGTGCTTTGTGGAAGCAACACGCAGGCGTGGCCTGCATGCCTGTCCTGCCTCATAAAGACTAGATGGCAACGAACCTTTAGCGCTTAATCAAAGCACGCATACATCGTGCGTGTTTGTGTGCTGTGCCGCTGGTGCTTACTCACCCCCTCAGGGCCAGGAGGTCACTTCTTTAGCTCAGCTTCCGCGCGCCGTGACGTTCAACATGGCGCCTACCCGCATTCTTTTGCTTCTAAATATGGTGGGGAGGGGGCAGGTAGACTCGGACTTGAAGGAAGAAACAGAGGAGGAGGCAGCTAAGCTGGGCAATCTCTTGCAAGTGCGCATCTTCGAAGCTGCTGGCGTCCCAGATGATTGTGCTGTCCGAATTTTCTGTGAATATGAACGCAAAGAAGAAGCCACTAGAGCTCTTTTAACCTTCAATGGCCGCGCCTTTGGAGGGCGCACAGTTAAGGCCAAGTTCTATAGCGAAGAGAGATTTGCGCGGGGAGACCTTCGTCCTGATCCTGAACAAGAAGCTGACCAGCACGTCACGGTTACAATCTAGGACCGCACAAAGGACTTGAGGTGTGATGCCGTTAGGAGGAGTTCGCTTAGCACTGAGACGCGCACTATCGAGCCCGTCTCCCCAACCGGCTTTGCCTATTGGCGTTTGTGGGAGGCTGCTGTCAGTGGAGGAGCAGGAGGTGGCTGCTAGTGCTGCCTCGTTTCTAATGTTGTCTGCTGCGAAGAAGGACTCTAGAAGAAATCCAGGGGCTAATAAAAAATGCAGTGCCCTGTGGCCCTCCTCCCCCAAACATTTGGTGTGTCTTCCTGCTTGGCTTTAAGTGTCTGGTGCTTATGGGATGGATCCCTACGGTTTAAGAGCCGGTATTGTGTTCAAGACGCGGGTGCGAGCCTAAGGAGAGGGCCTCGTGGAAGTCTGTTGCTTTTTGGTGCTCATCGGTCTTCCTGCCTTGCTCCTTTGATTTCAAACCCGCAGAACGGACTCAAAGGCAGAGGGGCAGAGACACACGACAGTAATGCACAAGCAGCTTTTAGACAACCGGTTGATTGACTGGTGTCTTAGGGGTCCTTTTTAGATCGAAAACGCATGGGAGCTTAGCCGATAGAGGTGTAGACTCTTGCTACACTATTCCCAGGAAAAGAAAAAGGGGCTGCTACCGAGTCAAATGGGGTGCAAGGAAAAGGAGCAGGAATGAGCTCGAGGCAAGGGGGGCCTCCCATATTTGCTATTTTTGTTGCCTTTTCCGTTCCTCTTTCATGTGACAACAGTGCTTATGACGTTGACCATGTGACTACATCTTTCAACGGCGGAGGTCGGCCTATGTAAAAAAGGGCCCTGGAGGGCATGTGGTGGGTGGGGGTCGCACCCAAAAGAGTGAGCCGTCTCTTTTAAACGACGGATGGGAAAAGTATTGGGAAGCCCTTTTCAAATCTGGCGAGTGCGGCTCTCCCTGCCCTTCTGCGCACGCATCCTTCCCTGAAACAAGCAGCGCATCGGTTTAAAATAGTTGTTGGGGTGGCAGCAAGAACACCGGCATGAATACTGGCGGACACATGAATCTTTCTGGAGTAGTCATTGCGTGGCGATGTATTGTACAGGCCATCGCATCACTCCTATGATGAGAAGTCAGCTACTAGTGAAACTGCCTAGCAGTGGCATTACACGGAATTTGAAGAGGTGCTGTACGGTAAAATGCTGAGTAGCATAGAACAAGTGCTCGCCCCCACAAGTAATGAACTGCCTTCGAACTGTGTCTTGCATCAAAACGCTGAGCGCCTAACCCTTTTGTAGTTGCAGGAAAGTCCGCATGCTAGCAGCGCCATAGAATCTTCCACATTCACCTGGCCTCCTTGCTTTCGGCTTTCTCCCTGAGGGCACTTAGGCCAGAGATGCATCTGAGGAAGGCGTACTTTTTTGCTTGTTCTAATTTCTGAATCATCACCTCGCTGGCTTCCGTGAGAGCCGCAGACGCCAATTCGTCCGTTTGGTCATTACTGCATCAATCAGCGTGTTGAATGGTTCATCTCGATAAAATCGCTCCTCTGGCGCAGCATTTAGGAAACACCTGACTTCTCAAGTGCCTTCTTTAGACTGGCGGCGATGTACCTAACATGAATACCCCCCTGGAAAACTGTTGCCCAAAGCATAAGATCGGCGAGCCTCTCAAAGCCGTAGCTCTCACGATAGTCTAAAGAAGAATGAACGGCCAATGAGAAGCCCGAATGCACGAGCATCCTAAATTTAAAAGAAGCTACGTAGGGCTGGAAGGGGCAGTATGGAATAAGGGTTAAGAGAGGAAACCCTCAACGATACTGCAGGTCAATCATACATATTTCATTATCGCGCCTGAAGTATTGCATCAGATTTTAATTTGGAGCGTTGGCCGTTATTCACAATTGACTGAAGACCAACTTGACGGTACATCAGGAGCCCGGTGACTCCGAGCAGACCGAAAGCGGGGGCACGTATGCCTTTTAGTTTACTTGGCAGGTAGGTGCGTGCACGGGTGTACTTCTACTTGGTTCAGTAAAATCCGAAGCATTGGCAACGAAATGAACATACTGCGAAAATAGTGGAAGCAGGACCCCCCTCATTTCTACAGTTTACTGGCTCCAAGTGTCAGCTCCTGAACCTGACCGATCTCCGACCAATGGTCTATCGTTAGCAGATATGTGAAGCACAGCAGCACCGTTTCCTTAGCCCGTGTGCGGATGCAAGCTAAAATACCTATTTATTTGTGATAAGTGGAGACCTTCCACACAATTCAGCCATTGCGCAGGAATTCAGAGACTGTGCCGTTACCAGTAATACACGTATTCCAGTGCTTCCCACCGTTTATCCGCCCCCGCGGAGCTCCATTGAAATTTCTGTGTAACAGGGCGTAGAAGCATGCCATATTTACGGTTCTTCAGCGATAAACCATTAGCCTGTGGATGCTACCACTGCAAGGCGGATGAAACATATTTGCAAATGCACTGGATAACGTTGGAGAGTTGAGGAAAGTCCTTGTCCCCGTGTTGTGTTATTCATGACTAGAAAATTGCAGGCCTTCGCGAAATCATCGCCGCTTCAAAAGGGAGTGGCTGCAAGGCCCATCGAGAAGGAAACCATGAAAAGCGAACGTCGAGGGATACAGAAGCACAGACGAGTACAGACACCGTTGGGAAAGTAAGGACACGCGCAGACTACAGCCAACGCAGGCAGAAGGATGCACACTTCTAGGCGCTGCGATGTTTTTGTCGCTGTGCCTTTTTGAATGGAGTATCGTTGAAAATAGACTCCTTCTGTCGGCTTTAATGGACAAAATTCGCACCCAGCATAAAGCACTCCCTTCTTGGTCATTCTCCCGAGAATATGGGCACTACAAAGGCACGGATGCAGTCCGTTTGGATCATTGCGAGCACATTTGAGGTGCTGAAGGGGTGCACATAGCCACTACGGTGACTTGGTTCGCCACACACGCTCTAAGGGCAGGCAAAAGCGGACTCAAAATATTGCCCTATGTGGAGACGATTACTCGAAAAGTATGTTAGACCATAGAGGCATATAGTTCTGTGTAGAAGCACTCAGTGTACCGTGGTAGCCGAACATTTCAATCGAAGGGTGCGAGTCAGACGGTGCACAATGTCCATGGCTCCAGCCACTTGCGAAGCCGCAAACATGTAAAACAAATACAGTGAGGCACGGAAAGGAAGCAATACACAGTATGAATATCTTAATGTGGCTTGCAAAGCGCATGCGCTGTCTCAGCTCTCACATTGTAGACCTGCGCATGTTCGTTCCTCTTCCCTCAAATATTACGAGAATCCGTGCTTCAAAGGATCAAGGCAACCGGGAGATATCGATCTCCCTAGAAGAAAGGCTCATGTCAATCACAGCAGCAATGCTTTTGCTGAACATTCCTGATAAGGATTAACTGCTGCCTCCCAAGACTGAGAATCTAACGGTGGCATTCATCTCCGCTACGACTATATCTGGAACGACAGGCTTCCATGTGGGCCCAGAGCTGTCGCCGGCCCCTTTGCTAACGCCTCTCTCCTAGAAGTGTACATGAATAGAAATTCTGTTACTGGGGCCTTTTTCAAGATTGCACGCTGCACAGCTGTAGCCACTCAATTCGACAGGGCCAGCACCGTTTCTTCCTGTACTGGTAAATCGACAAGAGTGAAGGTAGGACACAAGAGGCGGCTTCACTACATTAAGGCTATCCTGCTTCCCTCTGTGGACCTATCACTCTGAATTTTCACACAAGCTGCCGTCCCAGGACGCCAGTTGCTAGGGAACATAGAGGGTGACGATGACACGCCCGTCCTAGTCAGTCTCTTTGGCAGGCGGAGCTACCAGAATGCCTCACTTAAGAAACCCCAACAGTAAATGTCAATATGCCGCCCCGCACCCCTCCACCAGCTAAAATCAGCTCTTTTTCTGCTGCAAAAACTACCGCACCGAGTGCCCCACCCCCATTCTTGCTGCCGCTGCGGTCGAGGACTTTCTGTAGTTGGCGTCCCAGTGGATAGCTATGTTTAACGCTTTCCGTACTGCCAATAAATATACTGGGATCTTCACCAAGATGTACAATGGCGCAGCGCATGCAAATAGCTGCAGCCTTGTCCTCTTAGGTCCCTCCTTAGACTTGACTTCGCGCTTGTCCCTGTAGAGTCGCGAGCACAAGGCCCACACTCTGCTACTGCTGCATCATACGTCTCAGTTCAGCGAACCGGCTGCGGTGATCAAAGCATGGAGAGCAAGCATCGCGTTCCATAACGTGCTGCTGAGGCCTCTACCTTCGCTGCAGCAAACGAGGCCAGAGGGGGGGGGAAAATTCGAAGGCCTTCTCTGGAAGGAGGCCTCAAATTCTTCTAAACGGGGCCTTAATGTCTCTGCCGCATCCGTCATGCCCCTGGCACTGCCGCGCGGCGGTTCTGCCCTAGAACCCCTTTACCGCAGATCGCTGACTTCCTCCGCTTCCGGATCGCTGAGAAAACAGACAACACATACTCAGACATACACGCAGCAGCCTCAAATACTCGTAGGATGCAGCTCCCCAGAGGCTCTCCTGCACTTCGAGTTCACGAACGCTAGAGGTGTACCGTGGCCATGCGATTGCACGCTACAACACGGCCACACCCCCGAAACAAGTCCACCTTGACTCGGCCCCTCCTATGTGTGCCTCCTGTCTACAAACTATACCCAGAAGAGGCAGGAGCGCGCGCAAAAAACACCCATGCCCTCGTGATTATCCCTTCGCGGAAGAGGCCCCCCGTCTGCAGACAGTGCGGCACTTCTTCGAGCCTCATCGTGAGCCCTAGCTCCATCAAGAAAGGGATGGCGAAAAGAAAGATACATGCTCCTCTGGTTCCCCCGAAAGATTTCGTCCAACCCCACTGGGTGCCCAGAACACCGGCGTCTAAAAGCCTCGTCTAAAGGCGCTCTGTGCGCTTCGGGAGCAGCATACTCGTGAAATCGCGCTTCCTCTTCGTCCACAGTGTCTGAAGATCGCCGGCCATACAACACGTACGGGTGCACGGGAAGTAGAGCGTGGATGAGAATGTTGAGACCTCCCGAGATAATCATTAGAATGCCACCCCAAAGGCCCAAGGTGTCAATTCCCAGAGGCAGAAGTCCAACCCTATCGAACACAACACCTCTCGCAATTGAAAACACACCTGTCTGTATGCATAGAGACTCCCGCCAAACTCAACCCGTGCGTGCCCCTCCACCAGCCCTCCAGGCACCCAAATCTAATGCAAAGGGAAGACAGAGGTTCGTCTATTTTTTTCCGCCGCTAGAGAGGGTCAGAGCATGGAGACTGCGGAAATTCACACTGCCTTACAGGATATACAGGATGCCTCTGAAGATGTACTCGCCCAAGAGGGGGCACACTCCCATAAGAACGTTGAGACCGTATGGGGAAAATTCACAGAGCAAACAAAGGGTTGCCAAGCAGATGAGATAGATAGAGACAATGCAATTGGTGTAATTCGCGGGTGCAGCCACAGTCGCAATGCTGCCAACCATCAGCAGCAAAGCAGAGGAGGCGGTAAAGACGCGCACCCCCAGTGGCAAGCCCTCGAGGAACGACTCCATTGTCTGTGGGGTCCTAGCGCTACACAGGAGGGAGGCAGTAGCAATTATGCAAGGAGAAGCAGCTGAAGAGCTGGCGCGACACACAGGAGGCAACACTCGCAGCTGCAGGGCAACTAATGTCTGGTCGGTTTCTGCATGCAGGTGTGGCACCACCCCATTGGAAGCAAGGATGGGCAAGCACAGTTCTGAATGCAGACCTGAACGAAAGTGAACTAGAAGGCACAGCTGAGACGGGAGTGCGGAAGTATTCCCACGGGTGAGTTCGAGCAGAACAGAAAGGAATTGTGGGTGGACACACTGTAACCTAGAGGTAGTTACAGCGCCCTAACGGAACAAGGGCTGCAAGAGAGAGATATGGAATGGCGCGCAGCCGTTTTGAAGAGCAGCAGGGGCCAGCTTAATGGTGATCAACCAACGACAGCTACGAAAAGCTCAGGAGATGAAAGAAAAGGTACGGCGTCGAAGAGGCACACACCAGTGCAGCACTCTCCTCCCATGAGGCTTCCTGGGAGTAGCTGTGCAGCCGATCTAAAATTGATTCAAAGATACGCTGTCATGAACAGGGAATGGGTCATCACAAATCTACAACACGTGCGATCTCCACTTGGATACATCGCATGCAAAAGCTTTCCACCGATGAGTACAGCCCCTAACCGGAGTGGAGTCTTCGCTATTCTGATCTAATAGATTCTTTCTAAAATATCGAACGCTTGTTTCGCACCGATTGACATGAATTTTCGCATGAAGGGAAGGTGTTGTGAGGGTAATGCACGGAGTGGTCAAAGCCATGAAAGCCAACTGCCTATGGACTGTCAGTTAGACGAATGATTTTGCCGCTGAATACTTTCACACCTTGAAGCAATGGATCAGGTAGCAACGAGAGAATGAGTTTTTACTTACCTTAACCACACTGAATAAGGTTTTGTGCCTGTTCATCCTTAGCAGTTATGCGGGACGCCACACTCGTACTGGTTTGGGCTTCGCTGTGGAATCCTATGTTCTTGTTGGGCTTGAAGCTCTACATGCCCCTCTACTTGCTCACTAATCTGCTCTTCTACCTGTTTCTATAGCTACTGCTGTGTTTAGTTGTGTATCCACCACCACCATGTAGCCCAAGTTCTGAGCAGCTCCATTGAAAGATATCCTACCGCATCCTGCCCTCTTCACTCTACAGCCTTCCGCAACAACGAGAAACGAGAGTCAGATAGGGTTCGTGGGGTTTTTGCTACTCTGCACCTAAAGCCCCATAGGGGCACACTTGACTCTAGACTATATGTTTCTACCAAGCTTGTATGAATATGGAGTTAAGTGTCTCCTTAGAGAGACCAGAGGTAAAGCTTTTCAGTCGGTAGCACCATAGGGTTCTACGCAGCCGACTAGGCTCCTCTTCAGCGCTTTCTACTACACTTACATTACATTTATCCAAGAGCTGTTAAAGAATTGACTAATTGTTTTTCACTGCTTGTACATCATTTTATTGGGGAATGCTTCTGGCTCAATAAAAGAAGTGGCAATGCTGTGGGAGTGTGCGCGAGATGTTAAGTGCAAGTCAAATGCTCGGAGTATCTATGCTTGGTGAAGCGATACCATACATATGCCGCATGCAGAACTGTGCGTCCTGGCAGCCGCAGCGTTGCAGTGCAAGTGAGCTGGTCTTATCGAATGGACGTATCCATCATAGCTGACCCTCTCTCAGGGTATCCGAACTGTGAAGCGAGGTGGCAAGGGAAAGGAGTTCCCCCGGAAATGATCTTCCATTAAGTTTGCTTGGGGTGAAGTGTCTTTACAATGGCATCGTGGGTTGAATGTGACAGTCCCTATGCCTCTCCCATCTAAGGGTAGTGGTTGGACCCAGATATTCTAAGCTTTTCCCGTTGGCGCCTTTGGTACACTGTAACTCCGAAAATGAGAAGCTAGCACACACAGGGCAAATATCACACCCGGACACCCCGTTGCAGCTACTGGCCAATAAGCCATGTCTGGGTCACAAGACTGAAGTCAAATATATTTCAAAGCACTCTTGTTCGTGAGGCAACTTGACACCTTCGTTGATGAGCACACCCCATGAGTAACTTCAAATTTCGCGTCTGCACAATGCCGTGCAGCGCTATAGTGGGGGACGTTATAGCACTGAGGAAAAGGAGACATTGACAGCTCTTTGGCCATAGATGCAAGGCCCGCATGGCGCTGAACCCTCGGGTTGCTTTCCTTGGAGTCCGAGTCGTGCGTGAGGGGTTGGAATAAAGGCGACAGCACGGCGTCGCTCACTCCCAATGGCCCCAGAGGGCTATGCCCTGAGATATCCTGCTGCAGATCAGATCCCATTATACAACATCACTTCCATATTTTATTGAGCAACAACCCCATCCACCGCCTACTTTCCCAGGGAGTTTGGCGGCATGCAGGGTGTCGGGGGAGTGGCAGACAGCCTTGCATGGGCAGCAACAGCAGATGCATCGTAAGATGAAGCAGACTAGCTGAACAACAAAAAGAATGACGAGGATAGGGATGAAACAAATGAACAATAGGAGAGACAGGATAAACATCTTCGGAAGGTGTAGGTGGTGTCAGGAATGTATCTTCGAGTTCTGAGTGGGCCTAGATTCTCAGCGTTTTGGTACGAGAGCAAATAAACGAGGTTTACAAATAAAACTTCAAAGAGGTCGAAATGGCTGAAATGGCGTTTATGCTCAAGGACAGTACACGAAGATTTCAGGCTTGTGCCTAGCTCGAGGTCACTTGAGCGGCTCACGGCCTGGGTACCGAAGCGTCGGCCCTTCTAAGGAAATAAACGGCCAGAAAGTACAGCAAAAGGCTAAATAGATTGAGGATCACAGTCGTGCAAAAAAAGGATCAATTGGGGGAGAAACAAACAAAGACGACCACGCAGCGAGCTACCTCTAGCGCCGCTACTGCTCTCCCTCACTGGCACGACAGTACGCTAACAGTGGCACCACAGTACACTAACAGTGGCACCCAGGGACAGTTCCCTAGACCTTCTAAAGGCTGAAAGTTCACAACGATGCTGAATATTTAAAGGTGATGTACGTTGTATCAAAATAATGCCCACGTTTGGGGACGCGGATCGCCAGGCATAGCGTGGCCAGTCGCCCGTGTGGCTCTTGAAAATTGGGATGATGAGGAGGGAAAAGCAAACAAATTTCATGCAAAGTGTCGTTGCCAAATAGATGAGCCCCAGTGTAAATAACCAGGGTCACCAACAGGCAATTCTTTCTCAGAAGCCTGCTCTGGACACACCTGCTCTTTACGTAAGTAATACAGAGTAAGATGCTAATCTAGCCATAAACACGTGTATAGATCCACCCTCGCAACTTGTGGACTCAAGCAACAATTATGAGGTGGTCAGTAGAGCACCGGTGGACTGGCTGAGATGCCTACAGAGGGGCCAAAAGGGGAATGACTGCAGCGTCTCAATCTCAGAGTGGCTGAGCCTGCACTTCAGATTGGAGACGCACCCTATGCGGCGCCTCACAAAGCTACAGCAAGTCACCTTCTAAACGTGCCTTCTCTTGATGAGTAAAGGTAAAGAAAAAGAAGTCAACAGACGGCACATACTGCGCTGGTTATGGTATGCAATCTGCATTCCGCAGAAACTTTAACCCCTGCTTCTCTCACTCTCTAGAATTCGCTGTCCCCCGCACTGTTGCTGTTAGGGAGTCGATGACAGAGTGATAAAGAGGGAAGATGTGGGTTACAAGGATCTTAGATGGATTCTAAGGAAGCTAAGGTCCAACAAGCCGAACTGAGCAGAGGTGCTATCATTTCCTCAAAGAGCATACGTACACCGCAAAAGCCAAGAAGGCCAGACTTGCTAGAGGTGCTCCCTTCCATACATACACCATCAGAGTAGGCGGGTGTCTCTTTGACACCCTAAACACGAAACTTTGACCAGCGTCTACATCTTGGACGGAGAGTGTGGGAGACCACCAGACTCTATGGTGCCTCCGCCCTGGACCTTATGATGAAGATCCCACAGACATGAGGAATTCTCTCCAGCGTGCAAAATATCAGCGAGGAGCTGCTGCAATTCTAGGGGGCCCTTACCTCGACAGTCAGAGAGGTTTACAAGACGCACCTGGAAAGGCAGCAGAGAAACGCTCGCAGGCTACCAGTTTTCTCTCCATGAGTTGCAAATCATGCGGGCAGAGAGAGGCACCTAGCCTCTCGCCTTAAGGTCTCGAGTTCTACTAAACTGAGCAACAGAAGCATAGCGTACCTCCCAGCCCAGCCGCCGCAGAACCAAGAGCTGCAACAACTTCTTCGGCAGTAGAATTCCTTGACGACGGCCCTGGGTGTCCGCGGGAGCAATAAATGCCAGTAACAAAGGTCTCTGCTGTGCCTGTCGCTGCGATTCGCCTTCAGATGTCTTTGTAGATACGACGACGCCGCGGAGCCTTATGTGTGCAGCCTGCAAGCACACCGATCTGTGTGGTGGACGCCGTCAAGTATGTCTCTAAGAAGGCTTTTTCCGGCAACGTTCTCACCAGCATTTGAGATGCAGTGTGCAGTTGTCGGGTGTTGCCCGAGAACAGAGCTATACGCCCCTCCCCAGACCGCCAATTGAAGGGAGTGATAGTTCAAGAAGGCAGCAACACACCTTGGCAGGGGGGCCTTCGGCCTCTGGCAGCAGCACACGCAGGGCTGTCACAACTTCTGCCTCTAGGGAATTCCAATCGCCGGATCGGCTGTTGCTCGCTCTTGCGGTTGCTTCCTCTGACGACATTGCGTCATCTTGGGTTGTTTCTGCATCTGCTGTCTCTGACTCTGCGGCCGCCTGCGCTTCTGGTGCGCTTGCTGCTGACAAAAAATGAGCTGCTGATGCCGTTTCTGCTCCCCGTGTTGTATCCAGAGCATCATCCTCTGGAGGCGCTTCTCTCACGTCTGCGGCTTTAGTTTCTTCGACGAAAGAGCATGCATCATCAAGGCCGCCCTGTGGATGCGCTGCAGCACGAGCAGCCTGAGGCAGCACCCCACTGTGCTGACGAGCTGCCGCTGCTGCATCCAGCAGCGCGTCACAGTCCACAAGCAGCTGCTGCATGTCTGACTCCCTCAGCAGCCCCTGCGAGAAGAGCAACAGCCACAGCAGCAGCACGTTCACTAAGCGTGTTTCTGAAAGCCCTTTTCCCCCCGTTTGCTCAAGGGCGTTCAGCCATGCATTTGGGAGATGAAGAAGAAGTGTGCGGGGGCACGACGTCCATATCCAAGAACAAAGAAAGAAACATGCGTGCGGTGCACTCCACTCAGCGTCCAACACCCTGGCCTGGTGTGGGGCGCTTATTAGAAGCGAGTGTATATGTATGCCTTTACGTGAAGGGTTTGGGGGCAGAAGGCCTCTAGCAGAGAGACTACAAGGCCCAAGTCGCCAGTGGCTTCCTCGATTGCAGCACGAGCTCGCGAAAGCTGCTGCTGCTGCTGCACCAGCATGGGGGGATGAGTGCCTCCGCTCGCTGCGGCTTGCCGCAGCGCCTGCTGCTGCATCTGTAGCCAGAGACTTGCAATGGGGAGCAGGGCATGCACAGCGACGGCGGCGAGTTGTAGCAGCTGTTGCAAGGCCAAACTTTCGAAATGACCCCACGCGCAGATTGCGAGAGAAAGCCGGCTGCACTGGTGCACTACCTGCAGCAGCGGCTGCAACAAGTGCAGGTGTGTGTCGCCTAAACCTTCTGGGACAGATACAGCAGCAGACTTAGGGGAGAGGCCTGAGTAGTCCGCACTAGCCCCTAATGATGTCGCTAGGTGGGGTACGTGTCGAAGCTGCGCACGCTGCTGCTGGTGCTGCTGGTGCTGTTGCTGCACCACGTGTTGAATAACACGCCGCAAACGGCACCAGGTGTCTTGCTGCAGCAACAAAGAAGCATTTACTTGCTGCAGCACCGTTCCGATACGCTGCTGGAGCTCTGTTGTAGAAAGCCCATGCCCAGGCCCTTTTCTGCGCACGGCTGCTCGTGGTAGTTCGGTGGCTACATCTGTGTCTGCTCGGCGCTCTAGCAGTTGAAACTGGTGGTGCTGCTTCCAGAGAGTTGCAACTTCCTGCGGCAGCAACGGACTGGGAACTGCAGCAACCGACGCAGCAGCAAACACGGCCACTTGAGAGGCGTAGGCCAGCAGGCTGGGGAGTTGCTCGCACTGAGACAGCCACTCGTGTGGCAGACGTTCTTCTCCGCGGGAAGCCGATGCTGCTGCTCCCCGTGCTGCTGCTGCTGCTGCTGCAGGGTCCTCTCCAGCAAATCGCTCGACGTGAGGCAGCACTAGCGAGAGCAGCCGCTCCTCAACGCGGCGGCGAGCCCTAAGAGAAGATATTAGCCACATGCGCAAACGGAGATATAGACACATACCCCCAATGCATGGGGAGGCAAGTAACGCACCTGCAGCAACAGCACAACCAATAGCAACACGAGTGGCAGCAGCACCAGCAACAGCAGCAGCAGTAACAGCAGCGCCAGCACAGCAGCAGTAAGAGCAACGCCAGCAACAGCAGCAGCAGTGACAGCAAGAACAGCCCTACAAGCAGCAGGCCAGGAGACGAAAGATAGCCTGTTGATTGACGACCTCTGCATGCCGTTGGCATGTTAACCAGGCGTCCGCCAGGTATCCCCGTATCACTACGGGGGAGATACTGGTGAGGAGGGTGTCGCGCGCGCCTGGAGACGTTGCCCAACGCTGCTCCTGTTCGGCTCGAAACGCAGCAAACAGCAGCTGCTGTTGCTGCTCAGGGTGCAGCAGCAAGGGCAGGCTGTGGCGGTACAGCGAAGAGAATAGTGCAGCAGAAACTCGGGGAGGCAGGGGGCAGTCCGCGCTTAGCAGCTGCAGCGCACCCAACATGCAGCACGCACATCCGTATGCGTCGCACGCACAAACAAAAAGACACAAGATGCTGCTGCTCCTGCTGTGGCTGCTATTCCGAGGGCAGAGAGCCCTCTAACAGACGCCGCACCTCTGACACATCCAGGGGCTGCAAACCCGCTGCTGTCTGATTTCGAATGCGCATGGCGAGTGCGCCAAAGAGCAGCTGCTGCAGCTCCTGATCCTGTTGATCCTGGTGCGCCTGTTGCTTGCTCGCACACAAGGAGTCTTCCAAGAGGAAGGCCTAAAGGCGTCAGCATGCAGCAGTGTCAGTCAGGCGGGCATGGAGAAGGCCGCCAGCGCGGCAGCAAACAAGCAGCGAGAAAAAGCAGCAAACAAGCAGCGAGAAAAGGCAGCATACAAGGCGCAAAGCAAGGCTGAGAGCACCGGCAGCAGCAAAAAGACGTCTGAGAGAAGCACCATACGCAGGATGCCTGCTGGTTGCTGCAGCCTTACCCGCCAGACGCTGATGATAAAGTTCACTGAGGGAGGAGTCTTAAGGTCTGCTGCTGCCTGCAACAAGCTGCTGCTGCAGCTGCACAGGGCAGTGCGTACCCATGCAGCAAACGCATCTCGGCGGAATTCTTGCTGCTGCTGCGGGGAGAGCAGAGCGGCACGCAGTCGCTCGAATTCGGAAGACGCATGTGGCAAGCCTGCACGTTGTAGCCCTTCGGCCTCCCTGAGAAGTCGAAAATCTCTTGACATTTTTTCATCACGGCTACGCATCATCCAAAGCTGCGAATCTCTGTGCTTTTCAAACGCGGGAAGAAAATCGCCTCTAACAGCCAGGACGCCTTACAGTACCCCCAACTGCGACAGCCGTCGCGTCCACCCACAGGGAGGAGAGCAATAATTTCAAGGGACAGAGAGATGGCTAACGGCAGCGCGCGCGCAAAAAGCGGAAAGCGAAGAAGTCGAGAGAGGGGCCACACACGGTCTAACAGCAGCCGCCCAGAGAGGAGGGGAAAGAAGGCAGCTCAACGCGCAGTAGCAGTTACTTAGCACGACGCCATCAATGAACTGCGTCATCGAGAACAACTGCCCTCCCGCCCCCAACACTCAGACCTCAAGAACCTTTATTCTACTGACCGAAGAAGGACAAGAAACTCTTGAAAGCCGCTCGCCAACAAGTGCAGCACCTCCTGCCGCAGTGTGTCTTGCTGCTGAGGCTGCTGTGGAGGCCCCTCCACGCCGCTTACGGCTTTGCTGTCGCTCGAGGCTCCCGTCTTCTTCAGCTGACGGCGCAGAAAGCCTAGCCTTCGACAGCGCTGCATAAGAGCCTCCATGCGGTGAAGAAAAAGCTCCTGCTGCTGCATTCGGGGCAGCAGGAGCTGCTGCAGCAAGGCTTGCCGAAAATGCTCCTGAGCGAAGGCCAGCGCTGCGCATGCACTGGAGAGAATGAGGCTTCTGCGTTCGCTGGCATCCGCCTCCATGGCGCACTGCTGGAGTTTCTGCCGCTGCAGCAAGCCCTCTGCACGGGCTTCTTGGCGAGGCTTCTGTTGCCGCAGTGCCCGCAAGGCTTCAGGGAAGGCGCGCAGCTGTTCGGCCTGCTGCTGCTGCAGCTCCTGGAGCCTCGCTACATCGTCAGCAAGCAGTTCCTGCAGCTTCAGCAGCCGTTTTTGCAGCAGCAACTGCTCCAAACGCTTCTGCAGCTGCTGCTGCTCGTGCTGGTGAGGCTGCACAAGTACGGAAAGCCCCTTCTGCGGGCTCGTCAAGTTGCCGATGCTCTCACGTAGCGGATTGCCAGCGGCGGCAACAGCGGGCAGCACTTCCTCTAGCCAAAAAGGACTCAAAAAGACAGAGAGCAGGTGCAGCAACGCATCTGGAGGCGCAAAAAGAGGCTCTGCGGCAAGCCGCCAATCCACCCCTACATCGGCTGCCGTCTCAGCGTGACGCTTGCGATAACTGGCGGATTTGCTGCTGCCGCTAGGGACTGCAGCAGAGGCAGCAGCAGCTCCCTGCCTTTCGCCAGCACCTGCATCAGCGTCCTCAGGAGCACGCTCAGGGAGGCTTGCAGCCGTCGAGCCTTTCTCTGCTCCTGCGGCAGCTGCTGACTCTGCGTCATGTGCGCGGACGGCAGTATCCTGCTGCTGCAGCATTGCCCTTCCAGCGGCAAGCTGCAGCATGACGCCGTCTTCAGCCGCACGCACCATCCCACGCACGTCCTGCAGCAGCGGGAAAAGCTCCTCTGGGCACTGCAAAGCTCCGTATTTTCCACATGCGAACGCGTGCGCCAACCACTGCAGCCTTAACGCTGATGCAAGGGGCCGCTTCTGCTCCTGCTGCACCCCGTAATGCAGCTGTTGCTCGCCTTGTAAATAAGTTCCTGCATCCGCATCATGCAGAGATGTCTTGTGAAGCTCTCCGCCCTGTTGCCGTTGCTGCTGCAGTGGATGCTGCAGTTGTTGCTGAAGTTCCCAAATATTCTGCTGCAACAGCTGGAGGAGCTGCTCGTTAGAGTGCCTCGTACGCTGTGGCAGGGGCGTCTCAGCACGCATGGCTGCACTATTGAATGCGATTGTCTTCTTCACACGACGCAAAGTTGCGCCCAAGGGGAGTGTCAATTCTTGTTGCTGCTGCTGCTGTTGCTGCTCCTGCTGTTGCTGCTCCTGCTGCTCCTGCTGCTGCTCCTCTAGGAGCAACCTTGTCTTACCAAAGGCGGGAGGGGCAGCCGGCACAGCAGAGGCTAGGAGGGCTGCGCTTTCAACAAGAAGACATGAATCGCAAAGAAGACTGCTTTTTCTCCTGCTGCTGCTGGCTGGCCTCACGCTGCTGCCGTAACCTGCAGCAGGCAGCTGCAGCTGACCATGCTGCTGATGCCTCCAATGCTGAAGCTGCAGCTGCTTCTGCTGCACTGCCGTCGACGGCTTCTGTTGTTGTTGCGGGTTGTACATGCGCCCTGTAGCTTGGGAAGAAAGACGCTGCATGCTCATGCCTGAAGGAGCGCACTCCGGCGCTGCGGCTGAAGCCGAAACATTCTGCAGATGGTGCTGCAGCTGCATCAGATGCTGGTGCTGGTGCTGCAGCTGCATCAGATGCTGGTGGTGCTGCAGCTGCATCAGATGGTGCTGTTGTTGTTGTTGCTGCTGCTGGTGCATCAGATGGTGCTGTTGTTGTTGTTGCTGCTGCTGGTGCATCAGATGGTGGTGGTGGTGCTGCTGCTGCATCAGCTGGTGCTGTTGTTGCTGCTGCTGCTGCATCAGATGCTGGTGCTGCTGGTGCTGCTGGTGCTGCAGCTGCATCAGATGGTGCTGCTGCTGCTGCAACCACAGTCTAAAACAGCCATCAACGTGGCTCATCAGAGACCAAGGATCCATGTATACTTCCCGCAGACGCTTCACTGCACCTCGTTGCTGCTGTTGCTGCCGTTGTTGTTGCTGCTGCTTTTGTTGCTGTTGTTGCCAATGCGCATGCATGCTGAGAAGAAATGCCATCTGTGCTGGCTCTGCGTGTAGTGCAGCGAGTTGACTGTGTGCCTGTTGCAGCTGAAGAAATACGAGAGCGCCTGCAGCGCCTTGGAAGCCTCCAAAGGAGACCATCAGAGACGCTGTAATGCAGGCAGCACCGGCAGCAGCTACGGCAGCAGCAGCATCATCAACAGCAGCAGCAGGAGGAAGAGGCCCCTTTGCTACGCGTCGAGACGCCATCTGCTGGTGCCCGTACCGCCGTGCGGGAGGAGTTTCCTGCCAATGAGATGTTGTGCGTTCCTGCTGCTGCTGCTGCAGGAGATATTCCCAGAGCTCCCCTTCCCTGGTCTGCCACGCCTGTTGCTGTGTAGAGACCTCCCTGAACAACTCCAAGCCGAAGGCAGCAGAGCCTCCAAAGAAACGCGTGGCTTGCTGCAGCAGCTGTCCGTTCCCTCGTGCAGTTGCCTCGGGCCGTTCGAGCGCCGCTGCCACGCTTGCCGCTGGCGAGTACTGTTTCTCAGCATTGCCAAGCTGCATTTCTGCGAGCGGTGCGAAGCAGATCGCTTTTGCAGCAAGCCTCAGAATGGGAGCCACGAGAGGAGGCAGTAGTGGCTGCTGAGGTGCAGCTGCAGAGTCGCTTGCTCCTGGACCGGCCGTGAAGCTACGCAGCAGCAAAAGAGATTCCCACAGCAGTGCGCATGCGATCGGCGCTGTGCACACCTCCGGGTGTCTGTACACCTCGCAGAGCCCCTGTAGGGCCTTGAGCCGCTGCTTCAGGTGTTGCGGCTGCAGAAAAAACTGCGAGTGATCGCACGCACGCGCCACGTCAGCAGGACGGCGGTACGGAGAGTGGAATAGGAGGCACAAGACGCTATCACGTGCAGCTTGCAGCAGCTCCCGCCGCAAAGACCACAGTGCAATCTGCTGCTGCGGGGAGTGAACACTGTTGCTGCCGCTGCTACTCCTACTACTGCTATCGCTACCCCTCCTGCTGCTGCTCCTGCTGCTGGCTTCGAGGCTTGCTGCGTCGCGCCATGCGAAAACGTTCCGAGCAGTCGCAGCCAGAGCAGCGAGGAGCGCCGTCTGCTGCGGCACTGGCAGCGCTCCCCCGTGTTGTTGCAGCAGCAGCAGCTGCTGCAGCAACTCCCCGCCAGCCTCCAGCCGCACCGCAGCACACGCCAACGGCCGCAACAGCAGCTCTGCGCACGCCTCAGATGCCCCTGAGAAGATAGAGCCTGACATCAGCGCTTCTTCGCCTTGCATATGAGCTTGCCGCTTCTGTACTTCGTCGTGTCGTCCACCATCCGTCTCGGAGAAAAGAGAGCAGACCTTCTGTGAGAGAAAGGCGAGAAGCGCACGGTCCAGACGATCGTACAGCTCCCGAGAGACATGCGGCGACGGCTCCCCCTCTTGCGACTGCGCGTGTGGAGATGTCAGAGTGCTCGGCGCTGGCGCTAATGGCGGCGGCTGGCATGCCGCGTGTGGGCTAGACGACGCCTTCGGCGAGCTAGCCTTCATGTTCTCAGCAAGCAGCAAGACGCTGTACGTGCTCAGAGCAGCCAGAGGCTGCAGCGCGTGCTGCTGCAGCAGGTGCAACAGTGTAGGGCCAGAGGCAGCAGCCGCAGCTAGCTGAAGATGATGCGCTGGAGCACAATGCGACACCACTAGTAACAAACATCGCACCGCTGCAGCCACTTCCGCGGGTTGCAACAACTCAAAGCGCAAATCTCCTGCTGCTAGCCGCCGATTTTGATGCTGCAGCCACTGAAGCATCAAGATCGCTGGATCCACCAACAGATCGGCAGGCATACACAGCGCAGGACTGTTGTTTCTGCTGCTGTTGTTGCTGCTGCTGGGGGTGTTTCTGCTGCTGTTGTTGCTGCTGCTGTTGATGCTGCGCTGCTGGTGGGGACGCAGTTGTGGCAACAAGTGCTGCAGCGAAAGCTGCTGGATCAGGGGAAGGTTAGCTCTAAGCACGTTTCCCCCTGCAGCACTTGGCGCTGCTGTGCATACAAGCTGTCTTTCAACACACACGGCAGCAAAAGACAAGATGTTGAGGCACAGCCGCAACAAGGGCCCATCGGCACTGGTTGTCGGTACTGCCGCGGGAGGGGGTGACGGTGTCGTTGCTGTTGGTGTTGGTACTGCTGTCGCAGCAGCAGCAGCTGCTGCTGTTGCTGTAAGTCTTACTTGTGCGGGAGAGCCAAGCTGTGCAGCTGCGACTGGAGAGGCCCTTTGCCGCAGCAAAAACGCAGCAGTCCTCTTCAGCAGCCAGCGGAGGTGTGTTGCTGCCTTGAGTGGCAGCGGCACTTGCTGCTTTGCTGCACGTCGTAGCAGCCGCCAGTGTCGTTGCAGCGTCTCTGCCGAATCGACAGTATCCACAGAAGCGTTTTGCCACGAATCAAAAGCCCTCGTCAAGGAGCTACTGGATGGCTGGCGAGCCTTGTCGTGGAGCTGGGGTGGGGGTGGCTTCCCGACGCTGGGGAGCCTCTGCTCCAGCACAGGCAATTGGCAAAGACTGCCGCCAACGCCTTCCTGCACAGCTGCTGCCTGTACC
This sequence comes from Cyclospora cayetanensis, assembly GCF_002999335.1. Taxonomy (NCBI): domain Eukaryota; phylum Apicomplexa; class Conoidasida; order Eucoccidiorida; family Eimeriidae; genus Cyclospora; species Cyclospora cayetanensis. Next base: position 33,699 of record NW_020312761.1, on the reverse strand, counting down.
GCTGCGTCTGTTGCAGCGAGAGGAGGCACCGGCGGAGATCCAGTGACGGGAGTTGCTGAAAGGGGGGGGGGAGCCTCTGAGAAGGTCTCCTCTAGACACTCCGCGTCGAAGACGCTTGAGCCTCTACGGAAAGGAGGCTGCGAGGAAGCCACGGGAGGATTTTCTAGACGCTGCTGCGTGTGAAAGAGTCTGCTGCTTGCAGTGGATTCCGTTGCAGCTCCCCCCAAGAAGACGGGGGCCCCTAGTCGAGGGGGCCCCCCTGCCCCCGCTGCTGCTGGTGCTGCTGGAGCTGCAGCACACGACAAGGGCCCCCGCAGGCCCCCTGCGACTCTCAAAAGGCCCCTGATGCCGCGGAAACGGCGGGAGGCGCCCCTAAAGGGGCCCCTTGAGGGGCCCCTTAGGGGCCCCTTGAGGGGCCCCGCGGCTGGGAGGCCGAAGCGGAGCATTTTCTCGGAAAGCACGCGTAAAAGGCCAAGCCTTGCGGATGCCTGTTACGCAGGGGTGCTGCGTCTCACGCGCTGCAGCCTTTTTGCGCCGCGATCGGAGGCAACCCCTGCCTCGCTGACGCCTACTTAGGATGCATCGAGACCACTGCAGAGCGCCGCGGCTGGCTCCCCGCACCCACAAATGGCCAAAGTGTGCAGCACGCGAGTGGAACGAAAAAAAAAACAAGCCTAGATCAAGGCACCCGAACTTGCGGGCTGGCTGGACGAGGAGGGGCCCCCTCCTCACCGACGGGGGCCCCCCTGTAGGCAGCCGGGGCAGCCGCGCAGAAGCGCTCTCTTTCCGACCGCCTCCGATTCTTCCTAGCGCGATCCTTGCGAAATAATTATTCCCTTTGTGCGCGAATCTTGCGCTTTTTTCACGTGCGACGGCGAAGGCGCAACAATCTGCACCCACTCTCTCGAGGGGCATATGCAGATACACATACATCCCTTCGTTCGGAATGCGAAGGCCACCCTCAGTCCTTGAGGGAGCTGCAGCTGCAAGAGACTACAAGGGGCCTCTTTATATAGTCGCTTGCGTGTCAGCGGATTCATAGCAAAGCCTTTTTCTAGCGGCAAGGCGAGCGTGGCTGCTTGGAGGCTCCCGCCCCTCTGAAGAAGGCGGAAAACGCCGTCGCTTATCCGCACGTGTTTTAAAGCCACCACGGGCAGACCGTACAGACACCAGGCACAAATTGATGCCCACTTGATGGCCAGCAGCAAGGCGTCAGCTCGGCAAGCGGGGGTGCAGAAGCCTTCGGCGAATGACGTGCCCCCCACGATGCCCCCGCTGCAAACAAGCAGCAGCAGCAGCAGCAGCAGCAGCAGCAGCAGCAGCAGCAGCAGCAGTAGCAGCCTAAGCAAGCAACTCCAAAGGGATGCTGGACACGTGTGGGAGGCCCCCCCCGCTTGTTGCTCCTCTGCAAGGAACCTGTGGCTGTTGCACCCGCTGCTGCAGCGCGCTCAGCAGGTGTTTACTGCGGTTGAAACTGAGCTGCAGAGGACGCTGCAGCAGCAGCAGCAGCACGTTGGCTCCGCTGCGGTGAGGGATCTACAGACTTTCGCCGACCTCCTCTCCTCTCTTGTGTGCACCCAAGGAGGCCCTCACAACCCCCGCACGGCTCGCGATGCGGAGACTCCCTCTGAGAGTCTTCCTTTACGGTGTCATCGCAAGTGCTTGGCAGACACAGCCTTTGCTCACTCTCTGTGCCAAGCCTCACCGAGTCTCCTGACGGCAGCAACCCTCGCCTCGACACCAGAGAACCCCCCTCTGGGAGCCTTGTCAGACAGCGACGCGCCAGCAGCACGTAGCGCAGGAGCAGGAGCAGAAGCAGGAGCACAAGCAGAAGCGACAGCAGGAGCAGAAGCATCAGCAGAAGCAGAAGCAGGAGCAGGAGCAGAAGCAGAAGCAGCAGGAGCAGAAGCAGGAGCAGGAGCAGAAGCAGAAGCAGCAGGAGCAGCAACAGCTCTCGAAGGCGCCTTTCCAGAAGCGGAGGCTTGCACATCTCAGAGAGCTTACAGGGAGCAGCCGTCCTCACAGAGGCAGCCTTCTCCAAAGGAGATCTTTGTTTCTAGCGTTGCCAGAGGTGAAAAACGCACCAGGGGTTTCTGCATGCAGGCAGAACCGCCGGATCTGACACTGGCAGCTCCTGCAGCTCTGCATCATCCCCAGCAGCGACGACTTAAGCGAGCACAACTTCGAGAGGCGAATGCCGTGCATGCCTCTGCTGTTGCTGCTGCGGCGTCACCGGCGCAAGCATCGCTTGGTGCGCATGCATGCAGCACTTCTTCGTGTTTTTCGACATCCCTTTCGCTGCCCCCCCCCCCCCAAGAAACTTCTACTTCCAAGGCAGAAACAACACTCCCGCCAGAGAGGCCGCCTCCCCCGCCACTGCCTGCGTCTCCATCGTCTTCCGTCGAGCAACTCTTTCTTCCTACAGCGCGCGAGCCGCCGCTTGTGCCCCCTCCGCCCCCCCCTGCTCCTCGTCGGATGGCTGCGAAAGTCGCGAAGCCTCCCGCAACTGCTACCCCAGCAGTAGCAGCACAGTCTGCAGGCGTGCTTGATGCTCGCACGTTACGTTCGAGAGACTTGACAGAGTCAAGTCTCTCGGCGGAGGCGCTGGAGGCACTCACTGCCCTAAACGCGAAGGAACGGGCAGAAGCTCTCGATCTTGTTAGCGCCTTGTCGCTGACAACTGCTCTCGACGCCGGCGCGCAGCTGTCTCCCGGGGGAAGCCAAGCCAGCAGCGCTGCTGCGGGCTGCATGCACAAGGAGTCGTCCGAGGCGGAGTGCAGACACGACGTCGAGGAGGCGTTGGATCCAGACGCGAGGTGGCAAAAGCTGCAGCGGAGGGCGGGAACGGATAAACCAGGGAGGGCAGAGGAAATTCATTGCTCCGCAGAACCGGCGTCTGCCCAAAGAGCCGCTCTCCCAACCGCGTCCTCCAGGAAAACAGAATCGCAGCCCAACCCTTCAAAAGACTCAGACGCAGAAGAAGGGGAAATATCGGACTATGAGCAGCCAAAGTATCTTCCCGCCTCCTTTAGAGGGCCCTCCTCCTCGCCTGCCGCGCCTGCGGGGGGGAATTTTGGCGCTAGACAGCATCGCGAAGAGTCTGTTGCGGAGCAGCAGCAGCAAGAAGAGCAGCGAGAACAAGAGCAGCAGCAGCAGCCCATGCAGCAGCACTGCCAGCAGCACCTCCACGTGCAGGAAACGCAACAGCTCGAAGCCCCCTTTTTGCGGGCTCCTGCAGAGGCTTCATACCCTCGCAGTAGCGCGGGAGGCAGAGAGGAGCGCCTGGGTGCCTGTGGAAAAAACAGTTTTTCCGTTTCCTCTGCTAGCGCGGCTTCGCCGCAGTCCGAGGCGTCTGCAGCGCCAGACGCGAGTGTGCTCGACGCGCTGATCGCCGCAAGGCCCCTCTCTTCAGAAGCAGTGCTCGCTAATCTGTACAGCTTGAAGAAATCAGAGGCGGCGCGTCCACAACCCCAAACGCAGCGGAAGCCAAAGCGTCGCACGCAGGAGGCCGAGGAAAGGCACAGGCAGCGATGGGCAGAAATCCGACAGAGAAGAGCGCAGGCAGCGGCAAAGCGACAGCATTCAAAGGGGATCCCTGTCGTTGGGGGCAACAAAGAGGAGCTTTTAAGGCCCCCCCCGCCTCCTTTAGTGCCTTGCCCCCCCCCGTTCTAGCAAGCGAAGGGCCCTTTTATCCTTAAAGACCGAGGAGCCCATGGCAGAACCTTCTTTCGCCTACTCGTGTTATTCCTCCCGAAAGTTGCGACATCGCTTGCTACACCCATCATTCCTTAGAGCGGCTTACAGGAGCCGCCGGGTGGTGGTTGCAGCGTGCGTCTTTCTTTCTTTCGGACATGCGAGCACGTGCTTTTGATGTCTTTACGTTGGTTGCTGCTTCCAAGGGCGTCGATGGAATGACAAAAAATGCGAGGCTGTACACTTTTACGTGCTAAATAACTACTTTCGTTGGGGAGCAGCAGCTGCTCATCTTGCAGTGTCTCAGCTAAGTGTGCATTTCAGCTCAAAAACCTTAGTGGCACCTGTAAGAGCAGCGGACAGGAGGGTGGATATCGGCAAAAGTAATAGTTCAAGGGCACCGTGTTCGTGCAGTGCGAGGCGCGTATTCCGCAGTTGGCCCTGCTGAGTCCACTACTGCCGCCGCGGTTTACCGGCCCCCCCAATCTATGGGCTCGTGGTAAAAGCGGGAAACAGTGCTGGAAAGGGGTAGACGCAGAATGTCAGTGTGGGGGTTTGGGGAGTAACAAGGCAAACGTATTTGGGTGTAACTGACCACGCCGTCGTCGGCAGAAATAACCTGAGTATTCACGTGAGGACTCACATCCAATGCATGCCGCAGTTTTCCTCGCATTCTTGTATTCAGGAAACATACGTGGCTAACACCTTCCGGGTGTCCCTCGATCCGTCGTAGTCTAGGTGGTTAGGATACGCGGCTCTCACCCGCGCGACCCGGGTTCGAGTCCCGGCGGCGGAAGGTTTTTCGTTATCACTCCAGTTTGAGTTTAGTAAAACGACGTGTCATGAGCAGTTTCAACCGTGCCCTTTGACCCTTTTCGCTCTGTGAGCCTATCCTGGAGCAATAAGTAGATCCCTCTTATGGGGAGTAGGTGCTTCACCAGATGATGTCTCGAGTTCCGCCCAGACGATCACCCTGGTAACCACTTCACAGCCCCTGATACTCCTCAGAAACAGCGGCAATTTTCCTTGTTTACTTTGAAATAAAGTTTCTGCTCTCTTTTTCTCGTGCTTTGTCCCTAATTGCTCCGAGCCTGTAGAGGCGAGTGGGATTACAGAACAGAACAGCAAAATGAAACGAGAAAAAATTGGAAAGGCGCAGGATAACAAACCGTGTGGTTTCATCTAATTAAAAGGACAACCTTATAGTGGCAAAATACAGACTTTGAGGGTGGTTAGCATGTCTTGAACCAGATACTTTCTTGTCGCTCTTCACTTCGACTACAGAAGGCCAATACGATGGAGGCAACTAGAATAAAGTCAGTAAACGAGCAGCTCATGCAAATCTCAAATAGTTCCTTTTACTATAGATTGCCTCTTTAATACAACTGGGAATGTCACAACCAACCAGGTAATTGCGATGGAAACCATGTCAATAATATGGACGAAGGTCGTATTCAATTAACAACCTCTACTGCATCTGTTCTAGCTCTTTAGATATTATGAATTTCTGGGGACTCGCGGACCTTTAGAGACCGTGGGAGACGAAGCTGCCGCTCGGCTTGCGCAGGGTATTTGGCTCCTCGTAATGATATCAGCACTCTAGCATTGCACCTGCCTGGTATGCTCTATGCGTAGACCCAGCACGGCGGGTCACAGTAAGCTCTTTGATAGCTGTGCTTCGGGTTCGCCAAGTAAAACCACAGATGACCTGCGCGTGCTATGTTTAGAACAATGAGAGATCTACATTCTAAAACATGATTCGCTGTAGAAGCTACAAACCCCAGGTTTTTTTTGATTCTAAGCGCTAAGCCGATATGGAGATCTAGGGATCGAAATTCACTGTTTGCTTGATACAGTTCATCACCATCTATGCCCAGAGAAAGGCTTTTACTTTGCTACATCCGCAACGAAGCCTCAAACGCTTTTATTCATGGCTCCTTGGGGCACGCTTCTGATGCCCGGGGAACATGCCTATCTCAAGTGCTCTTGCGTGTGGAGGGCTATGCTGGTGAGAATGTGTTCATTGGCTATCGTGCACAGCATCAAAGAGGAAAGCGTACACGAGACTCATCAGAACTAGTAAAGGTTGAAACCGCTTGTACAGAACGGACTCTCTGTTCGATGGTCATTCAATTTTTGTCAAGATACCAGTATGACACAAGCAGGAAAGCATTGGGCAATGTGTACGTGTCCTCCACCCCCCAAGTTCAGCAGTATTATGTCCACGCAGAAGCCTTTGATACCCAGTAGCCGGATCAGTCATGGCTAATGTGCGTCGAGCATGTCTTCGTAGGTAGTTCATTCCAGGATCATGAGTGCTATACTCCCTCAGAAAAGGGCCCACCCCAAAAAGAGCTCTGTAGCGTCTGAAGCAGAGCAAGGAGGGTCCAGCATAGTTGTGGGCATCAACAACATAGCCATCGTTCTGACGGGTAACCCGACCTCCTTAGTGGGCAGCTGGAGAGCTTAGGGAGGAAGCGATCCCAGATAATATATGCTTATTGCTTCCATCTCAAATGTTAATGTGCCATAGGATTTCCAGTAATTTTAGGTGCATGCTTGCAGCTCTGCTCTAGAGGCATTGCATTCTCCACGGAAAAGGTGGTCTATCTTGGAGCTATGTAAATATCTTGTTCACAAATGTCTACGCGGGAAAGCGGCTTTCATCTTCTCTTTCAACTCGCGATTTATGCCTGTCGCAACCGCGAGCTGAATTCCCAATTCTGCGTTCTCGCTCTGGGGCCCCGGGTCTGACCCGTGCTATGGCTTATTCACCATGTAAAATCCATTCTCTGCCACTGTACCAGTTTTGCAAGGCTCTTGAACTATTCAAGTGGCGCCTTTGACGATCCGGGCCACAGCAGTTTACCCTTTTGCCAGCATAATTTAAAGCCTACAGTTAAATAGTGGGCCGTGAAGTACGACACAATTTCTTCGATGGCGTAAGCGACCCTTTTTTGCTCCAGCACCCCTCTTCCAATCCTCACACTTCTTTTAAGGACAAGTTTGATTATGCAATGGTGTTCATGTTCTGTTTGTAGCTCATTGGCCTCCGTGAAAGCCCGTTTTTACTATCGAAATATGTCGGGACCGTCTTCCAGAAGCCATTGCGCCCACTCTAGAGTTCCACTAGCCCACTATACTTTTTAAAATAGATCGTTTCTTCTGGAGAGGCAGCGTCTCGGCAAAGTTGGTATCACTCCCAACTACCCTGAGAAAGTGTTCGTGGATGAGACCATTTCTATGCTTTGGGGCTGCTCATCCATGGTTTAGTAGCCAGTCGGACATCGAAGTGCGCTGTACAACGGCGCAATTTAAACTTGCTAATGTGGCTTTCTGTTATTTGCCATCTGCCTGTCTTCATATCTCCAGATAAACTACATGTGCGCTCAAATCTGTCTATAGCAGTATGCAATTGTCTAGCTCTTTTTGGTGCCTCCACAGTGGGTGGCTAAAAGTGCACAGAAAGGCAACGGTGAATGCTTGGCACAGGAACTTAGCTAAGCTACGCGAAAGCCCAGCACAAGCGTAGAAAGCCAAGAAAGCCGAAGTCTTGGAATTAGGGAACCTTTTTCACGGTGCGTACGCTTGTTTCACAAAGCCCTTATACCACAACCAGACTAAGAAGACCAAAGAATAATAAGGCAAGACAGCTCATGGTGACTAGGCAAGTGGAGGGCACTTTGAAGTCAAATTAGTTGGGGATGGAGCTTCTTTGGCTTGCATCTGGTGCAAGCAGTTGGACTGTCATTGTAAACCATGTAGCTGCCTACAAAAAACACATGCCATGTAGATTCTTATGGCGCTATCGCTGTACTGCAGCGAACAGGGCAAGAGACTAGCCACACCATTTATGCAATACTGAGTGTTCACAGACGATAAGTGTGACTCGAAAAACGAGGGCCAAATTTTAGCGTATCCCTAAACACATAAAAATACAGAATAATAGAACAGGTAGTGAATTCAATGGAGATGAAGACGAAGAGGCAATACGCCATGAAATGAATCAGAAAAGTAGGCACCAGAGAGGATGCTCGTGCAATTTGATAATATTTCAAGATGAGCTGGCAGAAGTCTGGCAGAGGCATTCAATAGCCTCCGTTAGAATGACACGCAAGCTATCCCAAAGAAACCAGTTGGAGCAAAATATTGTACATACGAGTAGGTCTATCCCGAGACGTATAAGCGTAGATTTTTGGCTTGGCTGAAGTAGCACTACTATTAACGGCAAAGAAATTCACGATTGTGGGTTTACAGATGCAGCTGACTCCAGTCCACTACACGATCAATCACAGAGATTGTGGGAACAAGTTAAAAGTGTTCTTTCAATATAGAGAATGGTACGAGCATTGGTAAGTAGTTGAGTAGTTGATAGGGGCCAATAATCAAATTCCATAGCTCATCAATACGGTATCGTGCGAGGCTTCTAGTACAAGCGTCACCTGCCCCACAAGCTGATGTCAACGAAATTGGCTCATAGACTAGATCTAGGGATAAAAGCTTCAGCGGTCGCAGTGAGCTATATTGACTCACACCGATATTTTGTAGGGGCGCAAGTAAGAAACAGAGTCAGACGAAACACAATGTGGAAGAAAGTTTGCTGGGACTCTCGCGCGGCCCATATAGTGTAAAACGCAAGCAGTCCCGTGGTAGGGTGTGCGGGGCAGTTTCTTAGTAGAGTGCCAACACACCTGTGGCTTTACTGAGCTGCAGAGTAGCCCTTGCGCTAGTGCATAAAGAAGGGTTAAGCTGCACAGCCAGTCCACATCTAACTGGACTCTGCATCGGCGAGTGCCCAGTAGCGGATGCATCTCACAATCCTACTAGCGTTACTCACATCCCTGTTATACTTAAATTCCTTTTTGTAAAAAGAATTGCCTTAGAGGAATCTACGGAGGAATATGTCTTGATAGAATGCGAAAGCTTTCCCACCTACAGGGCTGGTATGCAAGCACATGTGACGACCCTACGGGTTCCTGGGCCTGAAGAATTGAAAGTCAGTGACCACCACCGGAAGTCCCTCTTCTGGATTCATGAAGGTATAAGTGCTGTTGAATTTGCGATTTAGCACAAAGAAGTGTTCGGTACCTTGTGCCACTTACGACCTGCGGCGGGGCTTCAAGACAGTTTGCTGACTTTTTTCCTTTATTAAGTATTTGAAACTTCGGATGGCCTTGCTGTGTGACTGTTGTCTTCATTTGACTGTTGAGATGCCGCACCGCCATTAGAGCGATTGGCTCTTCATGGTATTTTGCGTGCTTGTGTAATGCAGTTCAGGTACTTACTAGAAACGAGGACAATGCAATAATGTCTTCCGCTCCTAAACTGTAATGTCGCTAAATCTAGAGTAACAAAGCAGTTTTTGCAAATTGTGCCTGATCTGAAGTAAAACGCCGACTCCAAGGGATGTGATGGGATCAAAACTCTGACACATAAGCAAGAGACGTGCGCCCTTGCATAGTGCTCAAAATAATAAAGAACTTACCAGCCAACAAAGCGTAGCCTTTGCCTGCACTTAGCTACGGAACACACCTTCATTCTTGGGTGCGAAACGAAGTACAAACAAATGCGTTTTAGTAGAGAGGGCTGTGCTGCACGAACAACATGCACTGTGCTCGTTGTACTAAACTGGGCATTAGTGGGGAGCTTACTAATTGGTTTGCCTGCCCGTATATTTTTTTCATTGCAGAGTACCGTTATGTGGATACAAGAAGGCACAGTGTTGTGTGCCCGTGTGCTAGATGCTACGTGCAAGAAGCCGCTAATGTTCAGAAAGCTTAGAGGCACTCGAGCTGTCCCTCTCCCCTAGTAAGAAAACTGAGATATTCGAGGGCAGGCCGAGTCGGGAACTCTTAAAAAAATACTCAGCATAACCTCAAGTTTTCATCGAGTTTGACGTTGAATCTCTCGCTCCGGGGACCCTAGATGGAGCGTTGCACTCACGGTGAGCAAGTGGGAGACTTCTCAGGGAAAGCCTTGGGGGCGCAGTTGGGATACCCGCCGAAGACTGCAGCCTTCCCATCTGGGAATGGATTACAAAACGTTCGGTCCCAGCAACCTCGAGCTTTGAATACTGGAGAGCCGGTTGAAATGTCAGTGGGCTGGTTGAAACGGTTTCCACACCCCGCAAACCCACTGCCTTTTGCCTCAGCATTTTCTGGGGGCTTGCAGTTAACGAGGTGTGGCACACTGAAACACTGGCCCGATCTTGGTTTGGCGAGTTGGGACCAGAATGGCATTAACGCTGCTGCTGCCATACAAGACTGTGCTTGGGGGGCTTTACGCACCCATGCCAGGAGAGGCCACACAGAGCATTGAGTCTCGTGGGAAATGTATTGCTGGACGGGCACGATGACGGAGCGGCCGGCGAAACACAACAAGCCTAGAACTCCTGCAAGCAAATCTGCTTTGAGGTGCCACCTTTGTGCCCATGAAGCAAGCATATGAAATGAAACGGGAGACGGGACCGAAGTAACGACGAAACAGGGGCTCCGCCGCACAGACACTAAAAACGCGCCGAGCCTTTATACGACATCCCCCTTCCACAACAAGCGGGACAGAACACAGAAACAAAAAACTACTCCATCCACAACACCTACATTCTCGCTGGTGGGCCCAATGGCCCTCCGGAAAGGTATATACCAGTAGCCACAAAGCAACACCGCATATGTAGCAAGCACAGCCCTCAAAAAAGAAAACTGAAAGCATCCCTCATGCATGTGTGCTGATCTGGCTCCAAAATCGCCTCATCTCGCGCAACAGAAGTGGGAGAGTAAGCTGCAGTGGGCGGAAGAAGCACCACCAATATCGCTCATTTTGAACGCAACAACAAACGCATATTTCGTCTGCCCCGCACCCCGGTAGACCGCCTCGTGAACACTGTTCTCCCTCTTGCACCTAAGGTGCAGCTTGGATGCCTGAATTCGCGGCGCCTTAGCGGTCTGACGCCTGGGCGCATATAATGCCCTTGCTCGGTTGCATAGATAAACCCGAGTCAACGGAGGACAAGTGCGGGTGCGTTCTTTCAAGCGCAACTTGATGTTGGCTCGGTCTTGATAGTTGGTAGCAGCATTCCCTCTGAGAAGTCATGAGGCGATGCGGTTTGCTGCCGTTTATATTGACGAACACTACGACGCCTGTTGGTGCTGATGCTGCTGTTGTTGCGGTGGCTCATGGTACAGTTTTGGACGCTGCCGGTGATACTTCCACTCCCGACACACGCCGCATATCCCACAGGATCCCTATGATGGTGTTCGAGCTGCTCAATGTGATTTTGAAGGTGCGGATGCTCCGCGAGCAACTGGCTGTATCGGGGTGCTGTCTTTTGCAGAATGCGGTGCAACATGTACACCTTAGAATGAATTAACTTGCTGTCAGCTACCAAATGCTGCTGCTGACGGCCAGAAAGCAGCAGCTTTCGCTGCACTCGAGAAACTTGGTCAGCAGAGCCAATTGCCGTCTCAAGCGTTGAGTTCAGCTCGGCAGAGGACGGACTGCACAGAAACAGAAAGCACCAGAGACACGCTGAAAAAAGGAAACGCCGAACCCGCTGCATGCACCCGCACCTCCGACATCCCAGGTAGTCCTCAACGGTATTCTACGCAAAATTAAGTGATGCTCTCGAGGCATAGGAAGCGGTCAAAGGTTTTGCTCACTTATCGGTCACAATATCTCGCAGAGACGCACAAAACCTGCCAAGTTCCCTCGTGAGTCTGTCATAATCAGACGCAAATCCCTGTGTCTCTTGCGTTGTGTTCTGCTGCGGAGGAGTACTTGTTATTGTGCCGAAGGTTCCCAATGATCCGTCTTGTGCGACACCACAAGCCAGAGGATTTGGCAGCGAAAAGGGGAAAGAGGGTCCATAGTAGAGCGAGAACCCCCCGGATGGAACAGCTCCGACAAAATTGCTGCTTGCACTATCAGGAGTTGCAGCCAAATTGAGAGGCGAAAAAGACCGACACGTTGAACCTGGGGGCCCCTCGGGGCCGGAGGGGCCCTCTGGCCCCTGGGGAGATTCTATATAAGGAGAGCAAAGGTAAGAGCCAAAGCAGGAGGCTGCGAAAGGCGTAGGGTCCTGTACTCCCGAGAGGAGCTCCCCCGCGCCATCTCCATCTCGAGGGCCCCCCAGAAGATGGAGCGCAGCGGCGCCACTAGGATCGCACCAGCTTTCTGCACTAGCAGAAAGCCTGTCTGTCGCGGCGGGGGTTGCGCCTTGCTCCAGCGAGTTGCTCTGCAGCAACAGCAGGGGCTGCTGCTGGTGCGCTGCCGTAGCTACAGCGTGGTGCCCTGGGAGGTAGGCGTCTGTAAGAAATGGCAAGGAGGGGAAGGGAGAGGGACTAGGAGACACCGCGTGACGAGACAGCGGTCCCTCCATAGCCGATTGCATTTTGCCAGGCGAGCCCAGCCGAACGGCAAGTGGGGTACGTGTTCGCCCCGAAGGCAGCCAAGCCGACGCACTGTAAAGGGGAGAGACGGAGAGCTCCCCAAGTCTACGGGCGGGATCCCACGGGAAGGGGGAGCTCGCGCCGTACTGGAAGAGGGAGGAAATTAATGACTGGTTGGTTAATCAAGGTATGGGGAACGGAAGAATTGGGTCGAGAGAGAGCAGTGCTCTACAATAACTCCAGCTACGGCGCGCTTAGAGCGGTGTTGCTGCCGCACACGATTGTCGTTAGACCCTGACAGACGCGACCAAGGGCATCACTACTGTGCACAAGGAACGCCGAAAACTGAATGAATGATCCCTCGCCGAGAAGGACTCCCGGCAAAACAGGCTCGGCGCAAGCGAGCTTCTGTGAAACAGAGTGAATATAGGAGGAGGCACACTTGGAAGCAGTGGTCAAGAATAGGGGTGCGGGCTGCACCCATACACTTGAAGGGAGACAACGCGGAGGGGGCCGCCACGGAGTAACTCGCCCCGCACGATGGACATCTAGAGGAAGTCAACAGGAGGGGAAGGACCCCCGAAGACTGTAAGACACAAAGCACTGCTTCTGGAGCGCAAGTTGGCACGTCCGAGGCAGGGATAGATGAGCTAAGGTACCAAGACAGGCAACAGGAGAGGGCGAGGTGAGTCAGTAGAGGATACCACGAGGCCTGCGCGCCACACCGCTAGAGACCCCTCGGAAAGGCAGAAAGTGGGCAAAACAGATTGTGGGGCCTCATAGACGGGACCATTTGGCGAGGTTTATATGCCTGTGCTGCTACCCCCTCAAGGAGTCTGCCGAGCTTGTACTGCCGAACCCGCTAGGAGAACCTTCGGGCGTGCCGTTGCATCCTAGCCAGAGGCAGTCAGTGGAAACAACCACAAAATAAAAAGGGAGAGGCAGTGGACGTCCAATCAGATAGGCGGAAGCAGCTGTGTGATTCATCAGGTCCGGTAGGCGCGAGAAGGAGCGGCTGCTGCCTAGGAGGCACCCCTTCTCGCTTAGTGGGGCACAAGCACTTCCCAGAGAGAAACCTTAAACCCCAGACTTTTAATCCTAAATTCCGTCAACCAAAAGACGGGAAGACCTTTGTTAAAGACCCTACTAGCACAGTAATGGCTCCTCGCTAGAGGAATCCTACCCCTCTCCCTCGGAGGCGAGAGCCGCCCCTAGCCTGAAATGGCTATACAACGCACCTCATATGCAACTGTACAAGACTCGGCACTAACGACCGCTTTTTAAGTCATGACATGCCTGTTTGTTCGGTATGTAACGCGCCTATCGCCTTTTCTGGGGTTCAACAGCAACATCGACCAGTACTTCCTCGGTTGCTGGTGCTGGTGTCCGATGAGCAGCAGCTATTACAAACAACTGACGCGTACTATCCGAAGACGCCATGCCCGTCTATGTTTCAAAGACAGTAACGGATGCTACTTAATTTAATCATAATAAACAGCTGAATAGCGTGCATTGAGAACGGGCGGAACCCGAAAAGGAAGGTGCAGGGGCAGCTCTGGCCTGCTCCTCTACCACATTACTTCCATAGCAGAGTTTCAGCCGACGATACGGCATTCTGCGCACTTCCAGATGTCAATACACATATTTCGTGCACATTAGACTTGTTACACTTAGTGTCAACGGGCTATGTGCGAAAGCTTTTGGGCGTCGGAGTAGCCGCTTCTCCTCTGGGGGACATGCCAGCTCCTAGCTGCTGCCTGTGTGCCTAGCCCACTTGCGGAGTTTCAGATTGGAAGGCTTCGCGAGCTAAGCCTATTTTTCCGCTGTTTACGATTAAGGAGGCTATGGATACTCACAGAGAAAGCCATACCCCTGAGACTCGCGATCGCTCACACAGCTCTGCGAAGACAGAACCCAAAGAAACGGGTTTCTGTGTGCTGCACCGGGGTTCATGCTTTGCGGTGACAGTCAGTGTCTCTGGTACTTAAGGAAAATTACCTAAATGGATGAAGACAATACATGTCTTCATCCATATCACAGCTCCACACGACTCGAGTTTGCGAATGCATGCACTTACAGCGTACATGCACCCCATAGTGGATAGTACAATTTTCCATTTACCAACAAAAGAATAAATGAAACTAAAAGCAGGACTAAAGTCTGGAAATCTTTGCACTATGATTGTGCGCACTCCAGACGCTAGGGGCTGAGAGCGTGCCTGTGTTTGTAAAGCTAACGTAAGGGCCTAAGCTGCATTTTAACACTACCTACTAAGTTATTGATATGGAGCTAACAATTACTGAAGGACAGACTAATTAAATTTGTTTGTTCGTACAATTCATTTGTTCCCGTGTAGTGTCACCTGGGTGCCCTAGGACGCAATGTTGTGTGCCGCTGGGCAAGACGCGACAAGCAACCTGTGGATGCTGGAAGTGCGCAGAGACTGCAGCTACGCTCACTGCAGCTGAATCTCTTTCCCAATCATGGCAGGTGTGAAATACCCGGACAGTAAAAAACCGAAAAGTTCCTTTTAAAACCTTCACGAATTGAATTATCAAGTTTGTATTGACTGTAGAGCTAAATGCCTTTCTCCGGATATCTTAGAGAGAACGTTGCTATTGGTAGGACTGCGTGGTTCGATTGAGCTTTTCCCCGCATATCCAGTGGATGCAGATGCATTGGGATGTCGGGCTTTCCCGCAACATCTCTCCGGCCTCAATCAAGTTATGCGGGAATTCAGTGGACAGACTTCTGTGGGAACAAAGCGTGGGAGAACACATTTGGTGGCGGAGCCTGAAGGTGGCACAATGCCTGTTGGGGCGGTAGAGACCGGACCACAAGCTGGTGCGAATGCCCTAGCTCCAAAGGTTGTAGAGCGGCATGATTTCCCCTCCGATAAAATCGTTATGGTTTGGCGGACGTGGTTACGCCGGCGAGAAGTTAGAGTCCGCAAGGATGAGCAAGTATTTCAAACTTTTATCGGCTGGTTTAGACATACGCACTTCATAACCCCGGGAAAAAAGTATGTGTTCCTTGCTGCATGCTTGTTCTATGGAAATATATTTGAGCGGTGGTTCTAATCCTGTGAGGAAGTGGCCTTCTCGACAGAAACACTACAGTTGCAGCCTCCATATAAGCCCAGCAAGTCGGTTCATGTAGATCTTAGCTGAAAACTTTAGGAGAATCGAGAAAGCTAAAGAAGGGGACTCCATGAATCGATGGGTAAAGTCAATAATGGGAATATTGAGAAATTGATGGTTTGGCTTTCCCTAGCCACAATGGAGACAGACACCTGGCTTTTCAGTGGGTTCTCTATGGTATACCCACAGGGTCACGTGAGGTGGTATCAGCGAGTAGACAAACAACCAGTAAGGCTTCCGCAAGTAAAGCAATACCTGCAGTTGTACGTGCGAATGAGCCGAACTCCTGCGTTTTGGGATTAAAGAACGAGCGAAGTTGGGACCTCGAACTTTGAATGTCGAGGCTGTGCCGTCAGCCCTTGCCCACACTCAAAAGGTGGACGATAAAAGAAGACCTGAGGGAGCCTCGGCCGGGCTTCTAAACCATCCCCAAAAAATTGAGCAAAGGGAATCGGCCGCTGGAACCAGGATGCTTGGCAATTTAAGATGGCGCATCGAGAAACGGCAAGCCTCCACGTAGGCTGTGCGCACTGAAGTAACTACAAAGGACGAAGCCGCATTTGGAAATCCAACCCAACGAAGGTCAACTGTGAGCGAATACAAGCCCAGACTAATGTCACGAGTTGCTAACTTTGCTTGCCACTGAATGAGAAGTTGATTTGGTTTCCGAGGAAACGACGCAGAAGTGCACGCTGCCGTTTCATTCGTTAGCGCTGTATTCAAGATTCGTACATTCTGACACGTTGCAGACCACATCGATTAGCAAGACCTCTGCAGCTGGATGGTACTTCAAATCAGAATTGTTTTCACTCAGCATGGTAACCCTTGATTTCTTTGGTGAGCCAGCGCACTATGGCGTACTCCTAGGTATGCCACGGGCGACCCAGTGAGGCCTCAGGTGCGCGCTGTGGAGTTTAGTATACCAGGAAGCACTGGGAAGCAGTATGTTTAAGTCTCCAACAACTTTCATTTGATCTAAGGTGAGCCAATTTGACTCGGTGCCTTAACAAAGAGAAGCGGAGTCCCTACAAGGGTGGCTCAACAGTGCAGTATAAGAAGACGGTTTTGAGCTTGCTTTCCCTTTTGATGTCTACGGAGATAGTTCTATATCAAAGAGTTTTACTGACCCTTGAAGAAAAGGAATCCTTGGATATCAGGGAGAAGCCTACTGCTGGGATGACAAGTGACAAGCTCTCACCAGGCGGGATAGTTGCTGGGCATGCAGCTCACCGTATTTTGTTACCTTCCAGGCCAGTGGCAAGCTATGATCCTTGCTATGGAAAGGTACCTCAGCATGAAGAACAGTCTGATCGGCAGGCTGATAATTCGTTGGGAAAAGGCAAAGTGCAGGAACTGACTTGCATTTTGGGACACAATCCGATGTTGTGCTTTCAAACGGGATCAAAGTTGGCGCATGTGTGTTCACCGCGAGCCCCTGGACATATTTACTGGCAGGCACCAGATTCGTACGCCTCCTATTGGCGAGCAATTCTAAAACCTACGCGGATCAACAGTCTACCCAACATCGGCCTTCAAAGGCAGCTCTTTACATACCCCCACTCACTCTGATAAGTAGCACAGAGCGGCGCTCCACACCCGCAACCTCCAATATACCTGTGCGCCGCCTAGACTTGTCACTACCCCAGTTAAACTGCAGTGTCAGGTTGATACAAATCGTTTTGACCCCACCAAGGGCTGGATGGCTATCTACATGAACGTTACCCCAGTATTTAGCCAATTTGTTAGTGAAAACGCTGAAGAGCATCTACGGCGTGTGCTTAAACGGCTACGGAACAGGCAGTGGCACGTGAAAGCGTGCACGAGCTTATCTTCGTTACAATAAGTATGCTGATGGGACTTTACGACACCATAAAGAGCTTTCAGGACATTAGTAAGTCCCTACAACATGTTTGCCAGATTGGATGTCCTGGCAAAGTATATCGGGCATCACCAACATGGTCGCCGACGCGCCATCGCGAAGCCCTAGTGATTCATCGTCGTACAACGCAACAGCTCTTGTCTGTACTGAGTCATGGCTCCTATCCAAATAGTGTAACTCTCATGCAGTTGACAGCAATGCATTCTCTATTATTGCCAAAATCCAGGATGACAAAAGGGTGAAACACTACCACGTTGGGGATGGCCCTCGGTAGTTCATAACAAAGCGGCGACTCCGCCGTACGTACTTCAGGAGTTTTTCTCTGCAATGCCATGTTACGCAAAGGGTAAGCTTATGTTTATCCAGGCAATTGTGGGTTTGTGGTACGAGTGAAAGCTCTTGCGTGCTTCTGGTGACCTAGGATAGGTCTCATGGCAGAAGGATGTGCACGGCCATGCCCATGTTGTCAGCACCTAGGCCCGCGCATTGCCCCTGTAGCCAGCTGTGTGCAAAACCGTAGAATTCCTGAAACGATCTGGACTATGATCACTGCGGACTTTAATGTTGGACTGCCGGAGGGCAAGACTCAAAATAGCGATACTTCGACGGCAACAGAGTCAGCAAATATGCCCATCTCAAACCTTTCTGTAGTTTTGTCACGGATCAGAAGGTTGTTGCTTTCCCTAAACTTACATTTAGACCGTTCAAGGCACCCCCAAGAGTATTATTACTCATGAGAACTCGAAGTTCAGTAGTGCCTTGGGGTTTGCCTTCATGGCCCGCCTGCGCATTGCCAAAATATAACAACCGCGAACCATCCTGAGGCAGATGGCCAGAAAGGGCGCATCAACTGCACTGGTTTGCTGTACGTGTTACTCTACGTGATCACATAAATCCAATCGCTCGTCTTGACTCTTTCCTCCTGCGCAATAACTAGGTGATATAACAGTACAGCGTTTACCTGTTGCTTTTCCGCATCCCTCTTCTACAGTGAGTGGCCCCTTTCCGATTCTGAGCCTAAACCTGGTGGCCTGGGGTCAGCAGTTATCCTTAGCGGCGGTGGAATTCTGAAAGCAGGTGGCTAGCGTACCAGCAGGCTTCATGAGGTGCATCGTCAGGCAGTCAGACGAATAATTTGGGGGCTAGGTGGCTAGGACCATTTGCCATCCTTTCACGAGTCAATGTATTTTCTTCCTGTATCGAGTTCCCCCCAAATGGAGGCGCGATTCGCTCTTTCTCCAAGTTTGGTCTGTAAAATAGCTGCCCTCTCGTTTAGGTGCTGCTCAAAATGTACTCAGTTTTTATTATTACGGTGTTCTATGCAGTCAGATTTGCCCAGACGCACTAATCGGTAAGTGGCCTCAACCTTTTTGAGCCTACTTTTGGCTTGAATTCGGCTTCACCGTATAACTTGGTTCTATTTGTATGCCGAGCCTGTTTACGAGGCCCAGAGAAACTGCTGAACTAGTGTGTATTTTGACTTTCGTTACGCCTCTAATTGCGTTCTGTCTTCTCGTAGAAGGAGGCCAATACAATTCAAGCCTCTGACAACAAGCCATGGGACCCCCACGGCCGTGATGGTTCGGCATCTTGTCCGTCGTTGACCTGTAAGTCTGCCTATCGTTCAGTTGGCGCACACAATTTCTTTCTCATTTGCACTCTTTCCGCGTTCCTGCCTGCCTGTGGAGTGGCAAAAGAACAGGAACACCCGTGCTTTCCTGCATGCAATTGGCCTCAGTGTATCCGTATGGAACACTACGGCATGAATTTCGACATTGGACGGGGGCAGATGTCAAGAAGACGCAAGGCTGTGCTTTTGTGCTCGATGCTATTGTAACTAGTAGAGAATACTCGCTCCTCTAGCGCCAAGAGTTGTGAAGCTCAGGGAAAAGGGAAGACGGGAGCTCATTAAAAACGTTCACAGTTCGTATTTAAGAGAGAGCTAAAGGTACTTCTCCGAAGGCCTCAGATGGAGCATTATAGTGGGCGTGTTGAGACGGCGCAGTTACGCAGACCTTCTCTGTTCTTTCTTCTTTGCATTGGAACACTGAGGTACACGCCAAGGGAAAAAGTGAAATCTTTTAGAAAAATAAATATGCTAAATTAAGTTTGTACTGAGTCTGAAGTTAGGTATTCCCCTATGGACACACTCGGTGGGGCATTACACTAAGTATAAATGCAGATCTCCGCTGGTTTCCTGACCTCTCCCCTCAGGGTCCCGAACTGAAGGCAGAGTGGCAGCTTGGGTGCATCTTGCTGCATTCGCGTGGCACTCTGAGCATCCCGAAGTGTTTCTTTACAGCATTTAGCACACATTGATACCTATCTTACAGAGCCAACGCAATTCTGCAATAATGCATATGGAAAGCCAAATCACAAAATGAATTCTCACTAATTTTTAAACAATGTAGCTAGCGTAGTAGAAAGTGTCTAATTGTAGCTTACGCCGTTACATACGGCAACCTGTTAGCATAGCGATCCAGGCTGTACGGGTCTTTGGCCTGGAGTGAGACCTGATTCAGGGAAAGGGAGATTTAAAAGCCTTATTACATTGTTATTTCCTTCTAAACCTTGATCCTGGACTAGTCTGGACCTAGCTATGGGCCAGCCGAGTCCATTGCTCTGCAGCGCCTGCTGCCGGTGCAATCTTCCCCAGTGACCCACACCAAATGAATCTCTCGTTTCCGCTTCTCCATGTCGAAGACTACCATCGGGTCCTTGCGTTTATATGCTGGACAGTAGAGAGCTTTGGAGCCTCCAGACAAGCCAATTTTTGCACCGGCTCTGGGCGTTCTACTAGGAGTACTGCAAAGCAGGTACGCTCGTATTCCCAGCACACGCCTGAGTTTCAGGAACCATATTACAGAAATTTGCCCTGCAATTAGAATGCTTTGGGGTGACAATTAAACTGAAGGAATGCTGCATCGTGCATAAGGTGCCATTTCTGTCCACTGGAGGGCTGGCAGCTGCGGAGCGGCGGCATGCGCTGTGACCCCTTCTGCGGTTTATGCCAAAATGGGCTGCTCGAGAGAGTTTAAGGGAATCGTAGACATGAAATCAAAGGAATTATCTTTCCATAAGACGGGAAACTCATGAGCTGTGCGGAACACGATATCTGTAATTTCAGTAAGCATCTGTTGCTCTGGGAGGAGGCGTCCGCATGGGTTTCTTTGTGCACAATATTGCGCGCGACCACCACTTTACCGTATTTATCTTCTGTATGCAGCCTTCTGGAAGAGCGCTATTTTAATCCTTGCGCTGGGGGCGCGCACACAGGTGCTTGCCTTCCCGCTGTAATTGCCGTTTTCTGCAGGCCTAGCAACTTACCAATGAGAGTTGGATTTGGTTAAGGCAAATCCAGTCCTTCCAGCGGAGGGTGTCGCACCAGCCAGCGGCTTGGGAGCCGTTAGGCGCGGCGATGACCCTCCCTCCCCTCTCGGCGGCGTACCCGCTGAGCCAGACAGGCACGGGTATAGTGGTGGGCATCATTATTGTATTCCTCTTCCACGCCAGCCTCTTCATCGGCGCGTACTACTTCTTCGCTACACACCTTTATCGTGACTATGAGGTTCAGCGTCGCTCTGTACAACACCTGTTCTGTGCCACTTTTACTGCTTGCGTTTCCATGTTGCAGCTGTTGATCCTGGAGCTGCTGCATATATTGAACCCGCATATCCGACGCTTTGTGTGGAACTTAGACTTAATCTGTGTACTTTTGTTGCTTTACATAGTGATCCCAGTGTCCATTATTCACAACGCCTTGGCCCCAAGCGCTGATTCTTTTCGTATCGCCGACTGGGCAGCGAAGTTCCCGCAGATGCAGCGCCTGCAGACACGGGCGGCTGCTCTTTCCCGCCTCACAGCAGTCTCTAACTTTGGATCCTCTGGGAGCAGCGGCATCCTGTCGAAGCTCGGCAGGCTGTCTCCCCGGTGGCGCGAGTGGGTTGCAGTAGCGGCTTGCAGCGCTGTGGTGCTGCCCTTACTGTGGTTCTGCTTCTGCCAGTCCGGGCGACTATTGCATCTAAACTCAGACAGTCTCTCCCTTCTGTCCTACACGGAGCGCTTGCTGGCGTATGTAGGTGTTTGCGGAGTTACTGTTGTTTCCGCCCTGGCGGGCTTTGGAAGTGTGAACTACCCCTATAGGAACGTAGCCACTTTCTTGTATCCGACCACCCAAGCAGAAGTCGCGTGCGTAGAACAGCGGCTTCTGCACACTTTGAACCTCGTTAGTGAAAAAAAAAGGGCAAGACTCCACTTGCAAGCGTCTCTGAACCCCGCACGCGCTCGCTTGTGGCCGACGCCAACTTCGGGAGTTCTTTCACCCCCCCCAGGATCCAACCGCCCCTCCTCCTTTTCTCTTGATCCATCGACCTCACGAAGAGGCCGGAGTGCTTCACGCAGGCGCTATGGGGGCCTTGGGGGAGAGATTACGAGTGCCTCGCGCAGGGGGGCAAGTGGAGGTTATTCGGGTAGCCGAGAGGAAATTGACGGATCGACTCTGCGGGGGGGAACAAAAGGTCCGAACGCGCCCACAGAGCCGGAAGGCCAGGCGGAAGGTCAAGCACTTGCTGGCGTGCGACAAATACTGTGGCGATGGGTACCTAGATGGCTCAGTGAGTGGCTGGACAGGATCCGCGCGTTTGTAACAGGCAGGCGGCTGGAACAACAGTGCCAGAAGCTGCAGAGCGAAATAGAAGCCTTAGAGGAGCTTTCTCGCGAACTCTTTGTTGGTTTAGATGATCTTGTCCACTCTCGAGCGCAGGCCCTCTACGGGCGCACCTGGCTGGGAAGATTCAACAACTTGCTGGGTTGGGGCATGACGGCAGTATGCGTTTACCGCGTTTTCATGAGTGCCGCAAATGTTTTGCTAGACCGCGTGAGTACCACAGATCCGGCCACCAGAACTTTGGAATTACTTTTACACCTGCTGCATGTGCCAGTGAACGTCACACTGATGACGCCATATCTGTCGCTGGTGCTTTTGGGGTGGATTATTGCTCTGACAATCCGTGGGTTCTTCGAAAAACTCCTCACTGTTTTTCGCTATATGTCCACGGCCGTGTCAAGCAATGTGTTTGCTTTGGTGATGTCTGAAGTTATGGGGATGTACTTCTCCGCCTGCCTTCTCCTTACTCGAGTTTACCTTCCTCAGTCCTATCGCGACGCCTTGGCTCAGGTTCTCGCGCCGTCTCTTGATTTTAGGGCTTTCCATCTTCATTTTGATCGCGTGTTCGTCCTCTCTTCCCTTGCGTGCGCAATTTCTATTGCGATTACCCACCACCGCACTGCGGAAAAACTCAAAAGCCTCTGAGGAGGATTTAACCCCAAGAAAATTGTATGCGCAGCTTTTATCCTGATCTTGCAGCATTACAGCATGGGCAGTTGGTGTGCATCTGCTTCAGCGCCCTACTACCTTCCTTGAAAGTGAGCCCCCGTACATACTGTCTAGAGAGCACAGAGCCTTTTCCTAATGTGGCAGTGCTTGATCTCTTGCTTGGATTTTGCTCCTGGGACGAGGGAGTGACTCTGCTGCTAGAGGCCTAGTAGTTTTATGGCGTAACGCGAAAGCCCCGAAGAGTTGAAGAGTTTTGTCAAGCCTCATCAACTTGTTCGCTACAGAAGGCGGAATATATGAGCAGGAGAGTTGGTTTCGCCGGGCTTTCTGTTTTAGAGCTCTTCACTATTCCACGACGGGTAGCTGGAATGCCAGCATAGAGGCGATGAGCCGATTTATAAGGTTCAGTGGTGCATTTTTGCAAATCTCGAAACGATACCTACGCCACCCTGCCTGCATCTCGCTGTGAATAGTTACAATAAAGCAAGCCCAGTTTCACAGAGTGAGAGGCACACTACGGGCCGGATAAAAGGAGCCTTCCGGCAATGAGAACGTCAGTTACTAACGAAGACGCCTAATTTGAGCATAAAAGGTATGGAGAATGTTACGAGGCTGACAGCCGCAGTTTACCGGCAGTTCCTCCCCACTCGCCAAACTTTACATTATACATTATTCTGTCGCGCCGCTACCGAGTTTCGATACCCGGCCTGCGTTTGGTGAAGTGGTTGCGCCGTTTGTAGGCAGGACATCAGGAGTCGCAGTGCCCTGGATGGCACCTTCTAAAGGGCCCACTTGTTCGCTGACACTGAGAGCCGGAGATTCGCTCTCGCTCGGCGAGCAGCTGGGTGATGAAAGCGCAAAATCTGGGAGCTTGAAGGACACGAATTCGGTGGTTCCTTGGGGTTCCCAGAGTGTCGGGAGTCGGCGATTCATGTCTCTGTCCAAAGGATCCACAAAGGAAGGGGTTTTAACCAACACGGCAGGACGATCAGAAGCATGCACTCTACTTTGGTGCCTTGTCCAGAAGGAACCAAAGCTGTGCCTGTGACGGAGGGCGTCTCTTTCAAGGAGAGCGCGGCCTTCCTGATCCCAAGTAATGTGGTCCTCTGTACGTAACAACAGTTCGCCACTGGGGTGGTGTAGAAATGCTGCTCTCTCCTTGAATGCCAGCAATTTCTCAGGATAACAAAAGAGCTTAATTGCCTCAATCGGGCACTGGACATCAACATTCAGCACCAGATCTGGAAGGTAAAGCATCGAGCGACACACACAACGCAGAAATCCAAACTTGGTTCCACAACCATGGCGGGACGGGCCAGTGCAAAGCAGGAACACGAAATCACTGGGTTCATCCTCCAATGAGTGGACAAAAAACGCGATGAAATTGACTAGTGGGAGGCTCCGTTCAAGGGTAAGCTTTCGTGCATGGAAAATCGTGGTAATCAGGATTTCTCTTGCGTACCGACAATCATTGCAACAGTTCTTGGTAGATTGGCACTCTTATCCCTTTCCAGTATGCCACCCACTTCTGCTTCCTCTTGAGAACAGACCTGTCGATCCGCTTCGTGCTCCCTCTTGTGCTGCACATACATACTGACTTGCGCTGATATGGAGTCTGTGTGCTTCGAAGTACATGGCTTAGCAGTCAACTTTTACCAATACTTAGTCATAAAAACTAAGGCTAAAGCTTTTCTCAAAGTATAGCAGCGATGTTAGCAACATCTTCGGTTCCGTTTATGTTGGTTTAAAAATGTAGTGGCGTAAAACGTACTTTTTCGGCAATCGCTTCCAACGAAGCCTCCATAGAGCTTCTAAGTCGCTGACCCTCGGTCTCCGCTTGTGCTCTTGCTTGTGCACGCAGGGCGCTGGCCCGATCCTGTGCCGCCAGAACTAAGGACGTAGCCTCATCCTCGGCGTTTTGCAGCTGCTGTATCGCTGAATGGCAATTTGCTTGCTTGGCAGGCAACGCCGGCTTGGCTGGGGGCGACGAAGAGCCTGCGCACAAATAGTGGCATGTACTAGTAGAATGAGAGTTCTTGAAGCGCGAACGCCAGAAATAGCTGGAACAAGTCCGTGGGGGACCAAGAGCGCCTATATCTGCTTGTTCGGGCCTTCAGTGGCAGATAGAATAACATAGAACTAGTCCTCAACAGCGAGCCGAGGAAACTAGTCGTGGAGCATGGTGTTTTGGTCTCACATAAGAAAAGCTGACAGATGCTCACTGGCTGTAGATCCATGCCACAACATGCCAATGAGGCTCTGTTTGACTGGTTGGCGAACGACTGCTGGCTCTCAGGTGTGGAGGGTATTCCATCAGAAGGAGGGGGAGAAAAGTCTGTAGTTGCTGTTCTGCCATGAGACACAGCAGCGACGAACTTAGGGGATTCGCAAGCTGAAAGATCAGGGGAACTACCGAGACCTTTGATGGAAGAGCTGCTCAAGCTCTTAGATTCACTTGGCGCATTTCTCCCGCCTGCTTCCCTTTGGAGCTGCTGAAAGCGAATGCCTGCTTGAAGGTCAGTTGAATATGCTAGTGTGGCGCTGTTTGTGGAGACATATGGCAGGTAAGCAGCCCCTAGTGTACTGGCTGCAAACACTGCTGCCCTACGGGGAGCCGACATGCTAGCAATTACAGGGCTCGGGCCTGAAGGGCATGCATTTGGCCGATATACAACATGCTGCGCCGAACGCATGTATTGCGTCCTATGGCTGAAGACTGAAGGGTTGAACAGCTGTGGGATAATGAGCCCTGCATGGCTGGTTGTTCTCGGGCCACCCGCAATGGAGTTTGATTGAACAAGCGGCCGGACGACGCCAGAAAGACGCTGCGAGTGACACTTTTCTGCGAGAGGCACAAATTCTGATGGTTCAAATTGGGGAGGCGCCAAGATGGTAGATGAATGAATCCGGTCTTGGATTGGCTCCGCATCGCTGCCCCTCGATCCAGTGATAGGTTGTCGATTCCCTGTGGAAGCCCCCAAAGGGTGTATTACCGTTCCGGGAGCGCTGACAGGTCCTCCAGAAGGTCTCGTTTGGGGTGTCACTCCCTTCTTCGCCTGAGATCGCCGGCGCGACGACGTACCAGGGATGTGCATCACTCCACTTGCCCGTTTGCTTGTGTCTGCCATCGGGGCCCAAGGTCTATCAGCTGTTTAGGCTAGAGAGCAAGATAAAGTGCTACTATGGGTCAAGACAACATCGACGTTGCAAGCGCAGTCGATTTTCTCCAGCTGCTATGGCGGTTTGTCCGAGTGGTTAAGGAGGTGGACTCGAAATCCACTGGGCTCTGCCCGCGCAGGTTCGAATCCTGCAGCCGTCGTCTTTTTTCCGACTCCTCAACTTCTTTCTCTCGTTATAATTTTGCTAATCAGAAGTACGGATAGGTTATAACAAAGAGGAGGGCGCAAGGGGAGAGGGGGTGTCTTGGCTTCAACAAGAGATGATCCGCCTACATTGTGACCGAGTCTGTCTGCAGAATGGGGGAAAGGCTTCGTCTTTGATCGGAGCCTTCCAGAAGAATTCAAACCAATCAAACATAGAATAAGCAAGGAGCTAGGAACATTTCGCATCGTTTGACACATTCACCGGAAGACTTGGCTGCGGCACCAAGGCGTCGCATGCTCATGACCATATAGCCACTAGAAATGCTGCACATGGCGGCCACCCATTTGGCCATCAAACAAAAAACGATTACAATTTTTCAAAGTACTTCAAGATATAAAATAAGCCGGCTTTTATATGGCACAAGCACATCATATATGTAAGATGAGCACAGCTACTCGAATCTGTGAGCATCAGTCAATGGACGAGTTCGCAGCTCAGTAAAAGAACACCGAGACACTTTCTTTTCTACCGATTAGGTAACACATCCTGCCGACGGTAGACTCCGCTTTGAGCGCTCCGGCAACAGAAAGTGCATGGACAAGCGATAAACAGGAGAAGACTACGAGCAGGTTCAGCTCGCTACTGTTTTTAGTTGGTCACCGTGCTTGTGTCCTGCAGCAATTTGCACAATAAATAACTAGCTTTGTCTCATAGAAGTAAATCCTTTCATTCAGAGTTTTAAACTAGTGATGCGCTGCTCAAAATCCAGCATTCTTGCAGTTCTCCGTATGGGATCTGTGCACCACCTCGCTGCTTCCAAGTGACTTACATCGTATAGGTACTTTCACCAGCTAGCAGCCAGTGGTATAGCCCTACAATCAATAATTCAGTGTAGGCTTTCCTTAATCATTGACCAACACGAATAATGCTTAGGGCTTCCAGGTGCTCAGATTCAAGGGGCACACTGCTACATCTCGTCCAACGCTCGTAGTTAGACTTCAATGGAGTATTACTCGAGCATCTGGCATGCATTATCCAGCGGTGGTAAATTCCCTATCCCTGCTCTTTGCTTCGATGGTAGGGTCACAGTAGCGACCGAAAATGACGTTATCTTCTCACCTGTCGTGTGCGACAATCTGATATATACAGACCCACGCCTGGCCAAGTCATTAGTATTGCAATAAAACGTCCGCCTCAGTGAAAAGAGAGGGGTTCTGTAGAGGGCGCAATCACCGACTACATAAATGCTTCACCTTACCATTGACCATGTTCGTTTCATCTCTTTAGCCGCAAAACTTGGGATCTGTTAGGACATTTAGAGATTGAGGCTAGTGCATACTAAAGCTGTATGAAAGGGTACCGAACATGTGAAACTAACAGCAATGCAGTTTCATATTGCTTAAAAAAAAGGGACTAGTGAGTGCTACTTCAAGGACATTGGCAGGCCAATTGCTGCAAAGTCACGCTGCAGCGAATTCTTATAGACCAGCGTCGTTAGTAATGACAAATAGCATTCTTCTTTCTTGATTTGTATGCGAAAATTCAGCAAAAGATTTCAGGAAACAGAACTAGGTTGTTTCCTGGAGGTCGAAATCCTGTAAATGCTGGACGCTGTCTTAATGAGGAGACGAGCAGTCGAAACGCAAAGTACAGTCGTGAAACAGGCAGTAAGCTCATCTGAACACTACTTTTAGTATAGTATTTATGATATCGAGATGATATTTATTCAGAGCTTTCAAGCGTCCTCAATTATTCTAACCTATTCTATCTGCTGGCAAGACCTGTTTTTTCAAAAAAAAAATAGAAACAAGCACGTCGTTTTGGGCTCGGAGCATCTCCACAGTACCACGTCAACGAAAGCGTTCGATGCTAAGATGCATATCAATTGATAGAGTACCTACTGTCTACAATGCGTGCGCCTACAGTCTGCATTTTTCATCATTCTCGCTACTTAGCGGGTCTCATCCACAGAAACGAAGTACTCCTGAAGGTGGCTCTTGAAGCATCTTGAGGAGCCTTAAAGAGGGCCGCTTCTGGTGTCACCGACCGTTGTAACACACCTTTATGTTGGACTCAGCTAACAGAGAAGGAAGACACTACGCAATCTCGGATCCTCGCTCGCAGGCATCAGTAAGAATGGCGGAGGATACCACGTGTTAGCTTCGGCTCTGCAGTCCAATGGCTTTTCTTTGCGACCCCAGTACTCTCCATGATCTTGTCTTGGCCGTCAGCAGGATGCAATGAGCTGCTTATTGGCTATCACTTAGCTACGCTTGTGCCGACTCTTCTGTGCTTTCTTTTGGCAGGATTACAAGCCCTCGCCAAGCTCCGTCGTTTGTAGTCGTACGCCACATTGCTCGAAGACCCGTTTTCGCTGCAGCTAAGAAGAACAGATTGTAGGAATACACACACATGCAGGCGGTGCTCTTTTGGACTCGAGAGTAGCTCAGGGGAAATTTAAAGCAACATAGGCAGTCTCGTACTTACTCGTTTGCTCTTGTTCCTGAGCATCGTCAGATTCACTGGCTACATTGGACTGAGGATGCTGAGCATCAGAGTTACGTTCGATTTCTTCGTGCACAAGACCTTCCGCCGAGGCTTCTTGAACTTCCCCGTTCTGACCATCAGCCCCTCTCGAAAGTGCACGTGCTGGATCTTCTGTATTTGTAGAGCTGCATGGTAACTCACATGACGAAATGTCGTCCGTGTTTGGTGATGCTACCTCTTCGTTCTGAGTAACCGGATTTTCACAAGCTTTTTCTTCGCCTTCTGCATCTACGGTGCAAATACGGAGCATGTGCTTCTCCTCAACTGGGGAACCCGATCCTGCAGCGTCTGTTGGTTCAAGCCCCTGTTGTGCTTCCTCTCCTGCCATTTTTTCTGTGTAGATAGCATTCTCATCTTTCGCATCCTCAGCATCAGTCGACATACCGCCGCCTATAGCAGAAGGCAGCTTCTGGGTCACAGTCTTCCCTGAAACAGGTGTCTTGCCAAGGGGTGTCTGACAGGAGTAACTTTCCACCATATTTGGTTTACTAGGATCACCATGTGCAAATGCGGCTTCCATGTTTTTGTTGGTGCTATCTGTTTCTGGAGAACTGGTTGACATCACTTGAGGAGGCAGCCGGGAGCAACTGTTTTTTGCAGTGGGTGGCGAAGGCTGCCCACCGTTAGACTTCGATGGCAGAAATCTTGGAAGAGCCGATGCAAGTGAAGCTGGTGCCGAATCAAGGGAGCTGCTGGGTTTGAGATCTGAAGCATTTGGCTCATTCAGCGATTCACGGAACAAAAGGCTGGACTGAGGTAGAATATTAGAGGAAGTTGCTGTCTGAACAGAGTGAGAGTGTGTTCGCTGACAGAGGTTACTACAACTTTCTCCTCGCTGAAGGGGCTCTCGCGCACTTAAGCTGATATTGTTGTGCTCGTCAGATTCCGTGCTGTCCGATACCTTCATGCTAGCAATGGATGATTCCGTTGACTTGTGAGGATATACTGTTTTGCCAGGCGAAGCAGATGATGCAACTGAACTTGGTCGCAATAAGATTCCGGGTATTACATCGTTTACCACGGGTTCTGAAAGCATTTGTTCAGGTAGAATTTCCATGTAAGCGCCACCATACAGCTCGGCCTTCAATGTTTGCAGCTTGTCCCACTGTGCCCGAAGGGTTTGTAGCCGGTTTTCGCGGTCTTTCTCAATAGCTTTAGCTGCTAACTCGAAGCCATACAGAGCGTTATAGGCTGAACTCCTTGCAAAAATGAGAGCTTTACCAACGGCAAAGTCTTCCGTGTTGAGATACTCCGCAAGAACCTGCCAGGATTCCTCGTGGCCATAAAACATGCCCATTTCAAAAAGATGAGGACAGTACTTTGGCAGATCGCTCAATCGCGCCAGCACTGGAAAGCCAAAACTGAGATACACATTCACAATTACAAAGCCTGCAAAAATTCATAGTCTCTCATACTTACCTATGATTCTCATATAAAGTTCATGCGTACGCCTCGCTCGTAAAACCTGCATACCTCTGCCAGTCTTCTACTATCCTTAGCTCTTGGTGCGTCCAGTTAACCAGGCCTGCGGAGAATAAAGACAGAAGTATGAGTCATTATCTGATAAGTTGTGAAGATGTATTTGTCCCATTTCCTGCCAAGACCGAATGGTACTTTGCCAAGTGCATACATACGCGAGTCCGACGACCGTACGACTAGTACGGGCCTTTCCACGAGTTCAGTCGCTAGAGAATCCTTGACGGCGTGAAACAAGCGAAGCGCATAACCGGGATGAATCATGTTTTTGCACATCCTTGTAGCTGATGCCTGCACAGACGTATGTATTACAAAGTTCAACAATTGCTGGGTTATATCCTTCCACTATCCGTCTTTATCGACAAGTGCTTGAAACATGTCGAACTACATAGTGCCCACAGGAACAACAAAACTGCTATTTCGATCGCTTACTGAGCAAAGCAAGCTTTCTATCTTGCTATAAGTATACCCATCAACGGTCCACGAAGCTGCGGTTAGCTCCATTAAGCTCGTGCTCGCCCAGCTTCCCAGCCAGTCGACAAGTAACGACCCGTTGGGCATTACTCTCAAGACTTCTCTTATATATGGCTTTTCGGTCATCCAAGCCATCCACCTTGATACGTCTGCACCAGGAAACAGTTAATGGCTGATCCATGGCTATTGCAGATACAAGGACCCCCAGTCATGAACACAGTGGCCGCGAGACAAAAACTTATACGCTGATACGGATCTTTGATAAGCATCGATGCTCTGCCAACCTGCAGGCTTTCGGGGTTCTTGAGCAAGAAATGGTATAAGTCCGCCATATCTGGAAAAAAGGATCTGCACAAGAAGTTGAGTTTGAGGCGTCCGCCTTATCGATTCCAGGTACGGTGGAAGCTTCACACTGTCAGTCTCCATGATGCGTTGAAGGTTATGAAGGCCGCGAAAAGCAAATGCTAGTTGCAGCACCTGTGAGCCACCGGCAACATTAAGCATCAGTATATTTTTCCGATCGGCTAAGGAAATCTCTTGTACTGACTGGTGGAAGCGGCTTAGCGACACACAAAAGCGAATATTCCATTTGGTTCATTGCCTCACTGTAGAATATCCCAAGCTATAAGCCAAGCAAACAAGCCAGAAAATTTTTGCTTGCAAGGGAATATGATATTTCAGCGCACTAGGTACCTCAAAAGCTCTGCAAGCGAGGCCCCTGAACGACAGACGATCTTTTGCAAACTTCGAGTATGGCGACTCTGTACGCACCCAAAGAATTCACTCTTTTGTTACCGAAGAGATGCTGATGGCTGTTCCAACCAGAACGTATCAATCATTATTTCAAAGTAAATGTAGGCCTCCTACCTTCAATTATTATCTGGAGAGCTTTGCCCTGCGGAGCTAATGGGATCGCTGAGACTAGTTGTTGGAAAGCGCTCTGCAGGAACACCAGGGTCCCCACGCAACAGAAAATTACGCAGTTAGTTCAATTAGTTTGAGAACGTATTCAATATGATTAGTAGGCTCACACGGTGTAACTGACCTGCAAAGATTTATTGGTCAGATTCACGACGTGTTCGAATAGATCATCATAAAGAGCATTTCGTAGGTGACGCAGCACATCTTCTTGATTCCCGGTGCACTGTTGGATCAGCGACTGCACTGATCCTGCCTGTGATCCTAGAAGTATCTCAGTAACATCTGCGTCTTCAGGCCTCAAACTGATGCCTTTAGACAGAATCCAGTAAGCCAAACAAATACGTACTGCAGCCACCGCCTGTAGTAACACCATAACAAATCAAAGCATTTCAGGAAGGATCTGCAGTACTGTAACTCGCTTTGTGCAACAGCACGATTTTTCGTGTAATACTTGCTGACCTCCGCAGTACTGAATCCTAAAGCTGCTTGCAGCTCTTCTGAGACGGCTGAAAGCCCCTTCGAGGTGTGAGAGCCCGTTTTGATGTGCACTGCATCGCCATGTAGCAGAGAGCTTTGGAGAACCTGCAGCGGCAATTTCGGGATTCCTAGGATTTGAGGAGTGGCATAGTCGGACAAAGCACCTGTAGAAAAAGCATGAAAAGATAGAAGGATACACCTTGAATGCGAATGTGTCGAGCTGGTGGATAATTGAGCAGCGGTACCTACGGGTTCTTGATGTGTGTGTGTAGTGTTTTCTTGCTCACATTGAACAATATGAAGAACAATTACAAAGGAGCCCTCATCAGCAGGGGGCCCATCACTTAGCAATGCTCCTGAAAGCGAGATGTTTCTAGCCTTGCCATTACTACAAAACCCGAGACTCCACCTCCACCGACACACAGATGCGTTGTCATATGTATTGGAGACAACTGTGCTCCACATCGTCACAGCCTGTAAAGTAAACAGAAATCGATAGTTGGGTAAGGGCTAAGAAAGGGCAGAGAAATGGACTTTGGTACAGATGGCTGTACGGCCCAGGGGAAACTCAGGCACCTAGAGAGGGTGGCACTTACGTCATAGATGCGCCTGATTCTACTTGCAAACCATGTCTGCTCTTTAACGGTGGATCCGATTACAAGGCCAAAGCCACAAAGAAGTGAGGGTACAGTTCGATCTTTGTCTGTGAACGTCGACACATGTAAATACTCGAGTGCTTGTGATTCTCAGCAACAGGAACCCGAAAATCCATCGTAAGACGTCAAAAAGCCAAATTTATATCGAGAAGCGTCAGTGTACGGCACCTTACTTTGTGGAGGCTCCCCAACCACCAAAATGACCTGGCTCTTCTGATAAAGCAGAAGCTCGCTCCACAAACTCAGGACTGTTGCATACTGCACAGATGGGAGTTTGCCAATCTGCGTGCAGCTAATGCTCGCTGAGGTTCTCTGGCTGCTATCCCATTGCAGGAGATTGGTGGGTGAGTCGTACAGGCCTTTAATTCTGTCAATAGCAATAAGTATACTTTCATTGGCATTCAAATTCGGAGATGCAGTTTGTTGGATATCAGACTCCGTTTGAGAATCGCACAGCGATTCCACAACCGCCTTCGGGCCTAGACTGTAAAAGCAGTTCCCTGTTGAAACGTAGTCTCTCGTCTCGAGGTGAAGTAGCTCAGCATCAACAATTGATTGAGGGAAAAACCATTCTGCAGGGTCTTGCTGACTTGCCCCGAATTCTCCAGCGGACAAAAGAACTCTTTTATCCACCTGCTTTTCATCCCCGAAGCCTAGTGAGCCGTAATAGCTCGCCCTAGACGCATCCGGTGCTTTAATAAAAGACACTGCTGAACGATCCATGAGGAGTGCCTCATCTCTCTCAATAACAGCTGACGGTTTCAGAGGCGCGCCTTTGGACGACTCTGTAGTATCGCCAAAGCCTTGCATGCTGCTTGCCGAGAGATCTGAGGCATCTTCTCTGAGCGGTGGATGCAGTGGGGAAACCTTTGAGCCGGCAACACTTTGGGAGGCTACGATGAGCCTTTGTTTTGTTTCAGAGCTACCTGCGACGTCAAACTGACTAGCCAGCATCCGGAGCTGAGTATCCTTTCTGCTGCCATTCTCCATTTTCTCCATGCCCCTAAAGCCATCCGTTGATGCAACAGTGGCACGCGATCGCGATTCAAATATCTGCAAACCTTCATCATCCTCAGTGCGTGGCGAACTCACAGGCGCTTCTCCAACGCCCACGAACTTTGCAACCACAGGCGGCGGCTTGATCAGCACTGCTGTCTTCACACCTTCAACGCCTTCCTTCTTCTTCTCAGCCTCTCCCTTTCCTGCCGCACCCTCACCCTCAACAACCACTCCCTCCCCCTCGCTCACTCCAGAAGCCGCTTTAGCCTTGACAGCAGGAGGAGGAGGCATCTTGAGGCCAAGTGCCTTAGCAGCAGGAGGCGCCGGCTTGCTCAGCACTGCTGCCTTCACACCTTCAACGCCTTCCTTCTTCTCCTCAGCCTCTCCCTTTCCT